>NW_010366882.1:156201-193853 GCF_000414095.1 Morus notabilis
TAATACATTTTGGCCAAAACTAAAAGAAAAAGAAAATGAAGCCCATCAGCAGCCCAGCCGTCCGCTAGCCGAGCCGAGCCGCGCGAGCCTCACCTGCGCTGCCACGTGTCGCCGTCTGGTGCGTCACAGGTCCGTGGGACCCAGCTATCCCCGCGCATACGCGCGCTTGGCACTCACAGCCTTCCTACCCGGGCGAGTTCTTCTCACGCGTGCACCAGACACGTTTCCTTTCTTCCTCCGCGTGGGCCTAGCTGTGCAGCAGTTTCTTCATCTCCACAAATCAGCGAGCGCCACGTGTCGCAATTGATGCAGCTGTCGGCCATTTCTTCATTTCCGTTAATCACAGTGCGATATGTGTCCCACCCGTTTGGGATTCGTCAGCCAGCGATCCGTTTTGGTTCCGTTGGATGGTTTCAGCATTCAATCTCAGATTAAAGCCTTGTAAATCCAATTTATGGACAAAACGTCCCTTTACATTTTATTTGCTGATTACAACATTTTTGCATGCCCAGAAATTCTATAAATAAGGCTTTTGTTAGGTGTGTTAGGTTGTTGAATTTGAGCCTAAGTTTTTACACATTTTCTCTCATTTTCTTACTCTTATTCTCATATTTTCTTTTTAGAATTTTGTGAGAATTATGTGCAAGCTAGGCTAGAGTTCTTTGGTGAGGTTAGAGAGAAACCTATATGTAAAGTGATCTTGAGTGGATTTTGATTCTCCATTTGTTCTTCAAAGTTTATATATTTGAGTGATTAATTTTCTTCTATCTTTTTCTAATTTCTCATATTGATATATTCTATTGTCAACTTTTATATAAATATAGTCAAGCTCTTTTTATGTGATTGTTGCATGATACTATATATTGGTAAGTATTGTTTTACGAGTAGTCTTTTTCTGCAATATTGCCAACGGTATATTGTCACTTTTAGATTTTTCATAAGATAATTTTTCCTAATACTAAACGTAAGAATTTTACTCACTCGAATACATTTTAGTTAACATGTTCTTCAAATAATTATTTTCTGATTGTTAGTTTGGGATGTGAAACTTTCAATTGAGTAATGTCAAAGATCAAAATCCATTCGGGTGAACAAAACATATAAGGGAATCTCGACGCCTTACCGGTTTTAATTATATAATTTTCTCATACATTTTTCTTACGCTTAAACTTCTCAACAAAAATTTCATTCTCTTTTATTTTTACTTTATTATTTATCTCCTAATGCTTTTTATTTACTAATCGTTTCTTGTTTAATTTGTCACTTTCTCGTGGGATCGACCGTCTTAATTGTGCTACAATTGACCACTTGTTTTGTACACGTTTGGGCGTAACTAAATTTTGGCACCGTTGTCGGGGAGGTGCGTCAACAAGATTGTTCAGTAGATAATTAGCCAATGAGCTAAGTACTATTAGTCTTTTATTTATTTTACTCTTTTTGTTTGGCACGTTTAAAAAAAAAAAAAACATTTGCTTTGTCGTATTGAATTTGTGGTCAGTTTTCAGTTTCCTGCAGTTTGTTAAGTTTTCTTCATTAGTTTGTTAGGTTTTGTTTTGTCTTATTTTGTTTAAAAAAAAAAAAAAAAAAGACTTTCTACAACTGCAACCTTTACTTTTTACATGCCCGTTTGAAGCCTTTGGTCTTTTCCTTTGATTTAACTCCTCAACCTCATTAGTGTGCACTGGTTAAGACGTTTCTTTAAAAAAAAAAAAAAAAAAAACCTTTTTGACAGCATCATTGTATTATTTGTTTAGTTTAGTTCGTAAGTCAAGCTTTGTCAAATACATTTGTGTCACTCTCTTGTGTATTCTGTTTTCATTTTCTTTGGTTTTGTCTTTTAGTGGTCACTTAGTTTTTTTTTGTTTTTGTGTTTTTCATTAGTTAGTGTGTGCGTTGTTAGTAATCATTAGTAGTTTAGCTTTTCTTCCATTTAGTAGTTGTTCGGCAGGTTAACTTTTGTGTATTGAACGTTGAATTAGTTTTTCTTTGTCCATAGTTCCGTTTGTCTAATTCTTGGTTTCCATTTTTGTTATTAATTTTTATCAGTTTCTTTATTAATTTATTTTTGTAATATTAACTTTCTCCTTTATTTATTTCTTAATGGTCTTGAATAGTCTAATTTAATTTTTCATTCATAATTGGTATTAATTTTTAAGTTGTGATTTTTAGGACTTTTAGGTGACCAATTTAGACATTAAATTAGGACTCTTGATTTCTCATAATTTGTGTAACCTTAGGTTTTAGAATAGTATTAACTTAGGGTACTAATATCTAATATTTAACATTTCATAAAACACGTCATAAAACTTAATAATTTTTTCAAGCAATTTTGTGGAAATGTTGAAAGGTACAAACGAAGGGAGTTCTGCCTAGGAGGCTGGTTCCTGTTAGCGTTCTACGCTACCAGTCTTTCCTGGGAACGTTACTCTGTCTAGGAGGTTGGTTTTTAAGGAGGCTTCGCCCCACCAATCTTTCCTGGGAGCACTCTTGGGGGTTGCGATTCGCGATTTTACATTATTGTTTTCTTTGTTTAAAAAAAATCAAAAATTAAAATAATAATAATAAAAAAAAGTGAAATGTTGTAGAGTGAATGAATCGTTATAGAGACGAATTAGGGAGATTCGCAAGAAGACCGGAAAATCATAGTGAAGTTTCTTCCCACACGTCTAGTCCTCCCTCGACCCCGCCTCATTAGCAGTTGGAAATCCATTCGTGATGGCTCAAAACGAGGAGGTCCAACTGAAGACGTTGAACGATTATCTTCACCCTACGCGTACGGCCACACCGTCATGCGTAATGTTTCCCCCTAATATGCCGAATTTGGATTTCAAGCCGGGCATGATCCAACTCTTGCCGACCTTTCATGGGTTAGAGAGCGAGAATCCATACGTGCATATTAGGGAGTTTGAAGAAGTGCTGGCCACTTTTCACAACCGAGCTGAAGCTGCGGACTCTGTGCGATTGAAATTCTTTCCTTTCTCTTTGAAGGACAAGGCTAAAAGCTGGTTGTATTCTCTGCGACCTAGGTCTATTGGAAGTTGGGAAGAAATGGCGACAACGTTTTTCAACAAGTATTTCCCTCACCATAAGACTAATGGTCTGAAGCGACAGATCTCGACCTTTACCCAGAAGGACAGTGAAACTCTATATCAAGTTTGGAAACGGTTCAAGGATCTGTTAAATCAGTGTCCTCACCATGGTTACGAGAGTTGGCGCCTCGTCAGTTATTTCTACGAAGGACTTACAATCCGAGAACGCCAATTTGTGGAGATGATGTGTAATGGTGAGTTTCTCCAAAAGGACCCCGAAGAGGCTTTTGAGTATCTTAATGAGTTAGCCGAGAAAGCCCACACATGGACTGGTCCAAGTGCTACTGACAGCACCAATCGGTCCCGACCAGCTGGAATCTATCAACTAAGGGAAGAGGACAATCTTAAAGCCCAAATTGAGTCTTTGACACGACAAATTGAGATCCTCAAAACCAAAGAAGGTAGAGGAATTCACATGGTTGCTAGGGCAAAGATACAAGAGCCTTACTTTGTTTGTGGAGGGGTGGAGCATCTAGCTAAGGATTACCCTGCTTACAATGAAATGGGAGGGGTTTACAAGGCGCAATGTAATGCTTTAGGGACATACAACAAATCCTTTTCTAACACATACAATCCTGGCTGGAGTAACCATCCAAACTTCAGTTGGAGAGATTCCAACCAAGCGCAACCATCAGGAGGACAATGGAGAATTGACCAGCAGCCGTAACCACCAAAGGCGTATTCTGCACCTCAATACAATTCACAACAGCCAAGGAGTTCTCTTGAGAACACCTTGCAATCTTTCATGGAGGTGCAGAGTAAGACGAATAAGAAGTTTGAGTCACTTTTCACGCAAATGGTGGAAGAAAGTAAGGAAATGAAGAGTCAAATCATGAAGCTGACTAGAGCTTTGGCTGTTCAAGAACGCGACAAGTTCTCTTCACAAGCTCAGTCAAACCCAAAGGGTCAACATATGACACAAACCTCATGTCCTGATAATCAAAATGTTAAGGAGGTGAATGCCATCACTACTCGTAGTGGTAAGATTTTGGAAGAACCGTCAACAAGTGCCACCACTTCGAGTAGTAAGGAAGTTGTCCCTAAGAAAGATGAGCCAATGAATGTTCCAGTAAAGGTGCCTTTTCCCAAAGCTCTGCGTCTAATTGGGAAAGTATCGGAACACTAAAGTGAGATCCTAGAGCACTTGACTCAAGTGAAGATTAATCTTCCGTTGCTTCATGTTATCAAGCAAGTGCCTGCTTATGCTAAGGTTATCAAGGATCTATGCACTATCAAAAGGAAGCACCATGTCAAGAAGACAACATTCTTGATAGAATAGGTAAGCGCGGTGATCGACCAGAAAACACCGCCCAAATACAAGGATCCCGGTTGTCCCACAATTTCCTGTCAGATTGGGACATATGAGTTCAGCCAAGCTTTGCTTGATCTAGGAGCAAGTGTTAACCTCATGCCATATTCTGTCTACTCACAACTTGGTCTTGGAGAAATTAAGCCCACATCTGTGGTTCTGTAGCTAGCTGATCGATCGATTAAGAAGCCTCGGGGGATAGTTGAGGATGTTTTGGTTCAAGTTGATAAGTTCTATTACCCCGTTGACTTTCTAGTCTTGGATACTCAATCCGTGGTGAGTATGGAGTCCAAGATTCCCATTATCCTCGGAAGACTTTTCCTTGCTACGGCCAATGCTCTCATGAACTGTAGGAATGGTCTGATGAAGATATCCTTTGGGAACAAGACTTTGGAGGTGAATGTTTTTCACGTTGCAAAGCAACCACGTGATGATGACGAGTGCCACCAAACATTTCTGATTGACAGACTTGTCTCGGAAGAGGTTCAGCTGTGTAGCAATTCTGATGATCTTGACAATTTCCTCCGCATTTTTGAATCTGAGAGTTCCGGTCCTTGTGAGTTGGCCAACAACGTTGTCATTTTTAAAGACTCACAAGGCAGAGGAACTAAGTTTTGGCAACCACGCTTTGAAGAGCTACCTCGAGAAAAAGAAAAGCCAAAACCATCCACCGAAGAGACCCCAACACTCAAGTTGGCTCAACTGCCTGAGGATCTGAAACATGTCTTCCTGGGAGTTGGTGATACCTTTCCTGTTATCATTTCGTCTAAACTGGATGCATTCCAAGAGCAGCGGTTAGTTGACATATTGCGTGAACACAAATCGGCATTAGGTTAGACGATTGCTGACATTAAGGGTATTAGCCCCTTAATTTGCTCTCATCACATTAACTTGGAAGACGAGGTTAATCCATGAAGGGATCCCCAAAGGAGACTGAACCCGACAATGAAATAGGTCGTGAAAAATGAAGTCTTGAAGCTTCTGGATGTATGAATCATCTATCTAGTCGCTGATAGCAAGTGGGTCAGTCCAAGTTAGGTAGTGCCTAAGAAGTCAGGGGTGACAGTGGTGGAAAATGAGAAAGGGGCTCTTGTTCCCATAAGGACTGTGACAGATTGGCGCATGTGCATTAATTATCGAAAGCTAAACGCCGCCACCCGCAAGGATCACTTCTCGCTTCCATTCATTAACAAAATCCTAGAACGTGTGGCTGGTCATCCTTACTATTACTTTCTTGATGGCTACTCAGGCTACTATCAGATCGAGATCACATTAGAGGATCAAGATAATACTACTTTTACCTGTCCTTTTGATACTTATGCTTTTCGGCGTATGCCATTTGGGCTGTGTAATGCACCAGCCACCTTCCAGAGGTGCATGATGAGTATTTTTAGCGACATGGTCGAGAAGTGTATGGAAGTGTTCATGGATGATTTAACCATATTCGGCGACTCCTTCAACTCGTGCCTTCTTAACTTAGAAGTTGTTCTGACAAGATGTGAAGAGAAAGGCCTTGTGCTTAACTGGGAGAAGTGCCATTTTATGGTACCATCTGGCATAGTCTTGGGGAATATTATTTCTAAGAGAGGGATTGAGGTTGATCAGTCTAAGATTGAACTCATCTCCAATTTGCCCACCCTAAAAACTGTCAAAGAAGTTTGGTCATTTCTAGGGCATGCTGGTTTTTATAGGAGGTTCATCCAGAATTTTTTAACGATTTCCCATCCATTATGTAACCTCCTAGCCAAAGATGTCATTTTTGAGTGGAAGCCTGAGTGTGAGACTGCTTTTCAAATGCTCGTGGTGAAACTGACTTCTGCCCCCATCATTCAGTCACCGGATTAGAGCTTACCATTCGAGATCATGTGTGACGCAAGCAACCATGTTGTTAGGGCTGTCTTAGGTCAGAGAAGGGAGGGGAAGCCCTTTGTTGTGTACTACGCTAGCCAAACTCTTAACAGTGCTCAAATGAATTATTCAACCACTGAGAAAAAGTTACTCGCTGTAGTGTTCGCACTTGACAAGTTCCGTGCGTACTTGTCGGTTCACCTATTACTGTCTTTACAGATCATTCTACCCTCAAGTATCTCCTTTCCAAAAAGGATGCTAAGGCGTGATTAATTCGGTGGATCC
Source organism: Morus notabilis (assembly GCF_000414095.1). Lineage (NCBI taxonomy): Eukaryota > Viridiplantae > Streptophyta > Magnoliopsida > Rosales > Moraceae > Morus > Morus notabilis. The sequence goes on from NW_010366882.1 coordinate 162,733, forward strand.
TTCTGTTGCAGGAATTTGACTTGACCATTAATGACAAGAAAGGTGTTGAGAATGTTGTGGCAGATCACTTGTCTCGATTAGACTTTAAAGACTCTACTGATGCCCCTGCCATTCGATATGACTTCCCTGATGAACAACTTTTCGCGGTCACTAAGCTACCTTGGTATGCTCACATCGTCAATTACTTGGTGACCGGCGAATTTCCTTCTAATTGGAATGCACAAGATAAACGCAAGTTTCTAGTCGAGGTGCGTAATTTCTTTTGGGATGATCCGTACCTGTTTAAGTACTGCCCTGACCAAATCATGAGGCATTACATTCCAGATGACGAGATTCTTAGTGTTTTGAACTTCTGTCATAACGATGCCTGTGGTGGTCACTTCTCTATGAAGAAGACTGCCGCAAAAATCTTATAGTGTGGTCTTTATTGGCCCACTTTGTTCAAAGACACTAATGAGTTTTGTCGTTCATGTGTGAGGTGTCAAAAGTTAGGTGCCCTGTCTCAACGCCATATGATGCCCTTGAACCCAATTCTTGTGATAGAGATATTCGATTGTTGGGGGATAGATTTTATGGGATCATTTTCACCTTCTTCTAGTTACCTCTACATTCTCCTTGCTGTGGATTACGTTTCCACATGGGTAGAAGCCGTGCCGTGTCGAACCAATGATAATGCGACAATTGTGAAGTTCTTAAAAGAGAATGTGTTATCTAGGTTTGATACTCCGCGTGCTATCATTAGTGATCAAGGCACTCATTTTTGCAACTGAACTTTTGAAGGTCTTATGAGAAAATATGGTGTCATTCATAAGGTTACAATTGCCTACCATCCACAGACTAATGGTCAGGCTGAGCTAGCAAATATGGAGATTAAACAGATTCTGGAAAAGATGGTAAATCCCGACCGTAAAGATTCTCTTATGAGAAAATATGGTGTCATTCATAAGGTTACAACTGCCTACCATCCACAGACTAATGGTCAGGCTGAGCTAGCAAATAGGGAGATTAAACAGATTCTGGAAAAGATGGTAAATCCCGACCGTAAAGATTGGTTCTCACGTCTTCTTGACGCTCTATGGGCATACCGTGCTACTTACAAGTCCCCTATTAGGATGTCTCCCTACAGGCTTGTCTTTGGGAAAGCCTGTCATTTACCTGTAGAGCTCGAGCATAAGGCTTATTGGGCTATCAAAGCCCTGAACTTTGATTTTAGTTCTGCAGGAATTAATCGCAAGCTCTAGCTGTCAGAAATTGAGGAGCTAAGAAATGATGCTTACGATAATTCCAGGATCTATAAGGCAAAGATGAAAGTGGCACATGATAAACAGATCCTGCGAAAGAACTTTGAGCTGAATCAGAAGGTGCATCTCTATGACTCCCGTTTGCATCTCCACCCAAGTAAGTTGAGGTCACGGTGGACTGGTCCATTTTTGGTGAAACAAGTTTTTCCCAACGGTGCTGTCGAGGTCGAGGACTCGAGTGATAGGAGAGTATTCAGAGTCAATGGTTAGAGACTGAAGCACTACATTGAGCGTGTGAGCCAGGCTGAAGAGATCATTCTCGAGGCTCCGGTTTACCAACCTTGAGGAGTTTGTTTCCAACACTTTTGTATCATATTTTTGTTTCTTTGTTTCGTTTGGTGTGTTTTGTGTTCTTTTATTTTCCGTTTGTTTTTGTGTGATTTTATATTTGTTTGCGTGTTTTGGAGAATCAGTTCAGGAGGCTCAGCTTAGTTCCAATGTTCATCATCCAGGTGTTCTCTTTGCATATATTTTTAGACATTGAGGACACTGTCTGATTTTGGGTTGGGGGTGGTGAGCATATTCATGTGTGAGATTAAAGTTTGTCTTGTTGTTATTTTGGGTCAAAATTTTTGCGAGATTATTTGAGATTAATTTTTGTCTTGTTGTTATTTTGGATCAAATTTTTTGTGAGATTATCCGAGTATGATTTCAAAATGTTTGGGTTGAGTCATTTTTTGCTATCTTAATTACCAAGAAATGATTTCCAGAGTTATTTTTGAGCACATGCCAGACCTTGTGGTAAGATGGTTGTTAACACATTTAGTTGAGAAAGATTCCCGAGTTTAAGTTTTTCATTTTTGGTGAGTTGTGAGAGTTGAGAAAACAGCTTTTTGAACTTTCATTGATATTTTAAGTTGGTTGATTCATTAATGGAGCACCATTACTTGACTTGTGACATTTGCTTGATGGATGATTTTTGGTTAGGAATATTTTTTAGAATTGAGCCATGTGTGGTAAATATTTATCATTTTTCTTTTAATTTTCTTGTTAAAAAAAACAAAAAGAAAAGAAAAGAGCAAGAGCATCATTTTATCATCAATGTTTATGTAGTTTGGTTACACTCACGTCTTGTGTTGCATAGCAGTCAGCTAAAAGAATGCCTTACTACATCAGCTTCGTCAAATGTATGTTGTCTCTAACAAAAAAACAAAAACAAAAAACAAAAACAAAAAAAAAAGAAAAAAAGAAAGACAAGGAAAAAAGTATGTATATTTGTTTGTATTTTTTTGGCTTTTTATTTGTTTATGAGATCTTCTTTTTGACCAGAATGAAATCCCGAAAGCTTGTTTATAGTTTGAGTGATGGATTGTTCCAGATATGTGATTTGCCTATCATTTGACCAATGATTGTTTATTAGCTTGTCCTTAAAATTGCCTTCTCTCACTTGAGCGTTGATTGATTGACTTCCAACATCATGAGTGAAAAACCCTTTGCATTAAAATATTTCGGACACCCATAAGGTAAATGGAGTTGAGACTTTTTCTTAGTGAGTTTTTCGATGCTATTTGTATTATGGAATGTGGTAAGAGGGATACGGTTTGGTGCACACACACACGACTCTGGAGTTATGACTGAAGTAGTTTTGATAGCATTTTCTGATGACTTACTAATGTTTTGTTTGATTGCTTAGGTGATTTTGCTAGTTTTGATTTGAATTTTCTGCTTGACATGATTTTTCTTTCACTTGAATTGCTAGAGACTAGCAATAAGCTGGTTGGGGGTAGTGATAAGTGCATGAAAAAACACTTAAATTGTACATAATTGCTAAATAAATTAAGTTTTAATAGAATATTTTTGTGAAATTAATATTTTAAGGAAGTATTTGATTTTAATTTAATTTAATTTGTTTTGTAGGGCAATAAGACATTTTGGCCAAAACTAAAAGGTTTCCTTGCTTCCTCCGCGTGGGCCCAGCTGTTTCTTCATCTCCATGAATCAGCGAGCACCACGTGTCACAATTGATGCAGCTGTCGGCCATTTCTTCATTTCTGCGAATCACAGCGCGACACATGTCCCACCCGTTTGGGATTCTTCAGCTAGCGATCCGTTTTGGTTCCGTTGGATGGTTTCAGCATTCAATCTCAGATTAAAGCCTTGTAAATCTAATTTATGGATAAAACGTCCCTTTACATTTTATTTGCTGATTACAATGTTTTTGTATGCCCAGAAATTCTATAAATAAGGCTTTTATTAAGTGTGTTAGGTTGTTGAATTTGAGCCTAAGTTTTTACACTTTTTCTCTCATTTTCTTGCTCTTATTCTCATATTTTCTTTTAAAATTTTGTGGGAATTATGTGCAAGTTAGGCTAGAGTTCTTTGGTGAGGTTAGAGAGAAACCTATATGTAAAGTGATCTTGAGTGGATTTTGATTCTCCATTTGTTCTTCAAAGTTTATATATTTGAGTGATTAATTTTCTTCTATCTTTTTTTAATTCTCATATTGATATATTCTATTGTCAACTTTTATATAAATATAGTCAAGCTCTTTTTATGTGATTGTTGCATTATACTATATATTGGTAAGTATTATTTTATGAGTAGTTTTTTACTGTAATATTGCCAACAATATATTGTCGCTTTTAGATTTCTCATAAGATAATTTTTCCTGGGGCACCCCCGGGATACCCCAGGGCATCCTCGGGGCACCCCCGGGGAATCCTCAGGGCACACCCGGGGCACCCCCGGGAGACCCCCAAGGCACGCCGGGACACCCCCAGGAGACCCCTGGGCTCCCCTGGGGCTACCACGGGGCACTCCCGGGACACCCCGAGGCACCTCCAAGGCACCCCCAGGGCACCCACGGGCCCCCACTGCCGGTGCACCCCCGGGTGACCCCCAGGAGTCCCCCGGGAAACCCCCGAGACACCCCCGTGAGACACCCGGGACACCCTCGGAAGACCCCCGGGAGACCGCCGATAAACCCCCAGGAGACCCCCGGGACACCGCCGGGGCGCCCCCACGGATCCCCCGGGGCGCCCTTTTTGCACCCTCGGGCACCCCCCGGGACACCCTCGGGACACCCCCGGGGCACCCTCGGGAAACCGCGGGGCACCTCCGGGGCACCACCGTAGCTCCCCCGCGGCACCCCCGGGAGAACCTTGGGAGACCCCCGGGAGACCCTCGGGAAACCCCCAGGACACCCATGGGAGACCCCCGGGTCACCCCCGGGGCACCCTTGGGAGTCCCCTTGGACACCCCCGGGGCCCCCTGGCCCTTAGGAGACCCTCAGGAGACCCCAGAGATGTTATGAACCCCGCCAACAACGTGATGAAATCCGAAACTAAATATGGAATTACGATTCAGGATCTATCAAGAATTGATTGAAATCGCAACCCGTTGCTTAGCTAAGCAAGAACCCTTGTATGGTGAAGACGCGACAAATGAGTATGGAAAAGCCGTTTGATAAGTCAAGTTGAACGCCACAAAGAAACCTTGATAAGTTCGGAATAGTTTCTTCAAGAACTCAAGAAGAGTATCTCAAAATGTGAATAAAACATCAAAACTATTTTATTAATCGAATTTCAGCCTTAAATAGCTGAAAATAACATGAAGAGTTTTAAAATTGTGAAAGTCCTAATCTACCCTTAATGAGGTAGAACGCCTAAATGAATATAAACCTAAAAACAAGATGAAACACGCCTAAAAGCTTATCCTTGGGAAGGAATCCGAATTTGACTCCAACTTCTTCCTTCTAAACGCCTATTATGGAATTTAAATGTTTAACTTAAAACTTAAATCTAAAAAGAAAAGATTGTGATGAAATCAAGTCTCTATCCGCAATCTTAACTTGATTCCTGGCTAGAAAACACGCCTACATCCTCTTGGACTCCCCCTTGCATGTGTATCTTGGAATGACATGCAAGTTGGATCGTGAGTATTCCTTGCATCCCTTATGTCCTCATCATTGCCCCCCCTCTTGAAAAGGATTTGTCCTCAAATCTTCACCTACATCAAAAGGACTCAAGGCAATAACATTGAAAGTAGCACTCACATTGTCTTGTTCTCTTATGCTCTTTTGCTTACTCAATTTTTGCAACCTCACTTGGTCGTCATAGACTTGTTTTGGGGTCAACGGAACTAGAATGATGGTCTGTTTGTTGTGTGTGAATGAATACTTATTGGTGAAGCCATCGTGCCGCACACGCCGCTCAAATTGCCATGGTCTTCCGGGAAGGAGATGCCCCGCTTGCATTGGTACTACGTCGCACAATACTTCATCCTCATACTTACCGATTCAAAACAGTACTACAACCTGCTTTGTAACCCTCACTTCACCGCTGTTATTCAACCATTGTAGCTTGTAGGGATGAGGGTGCTTAAGTGTTGTGAGCCCTAGCGTTTCAACCATGGAAGTACTAGCAACATTAGTGCAACTACCGCCATCGATAATAACACTACAGGCCTTGTCTTTCACATGGCAACGAGTGTGAAAGATGTTCTCCCGCTGTGCTTCCTCTTCCTCTTCTTTAGCTTGCATGTTTAAGGCTCGACGTGCCACTAGCCCAAGCATCTCCCCATGATCTGCCCCGTACTCTTCTTCTCCTATGAGGGCGTCCTCCAATGGTGGCATATCCTCTAGATCATCTTCATCTTTCAAATCAATTTCTCCATTATCCCGGATCACCATAAGTCACTTATTTAGACATTGGCTAGCTATGTGTCCTCTTCCCTGACATTTGAAACATTTAATCTCACTAGAACGAGTAAAATTAGGGGCTGTTTTACCTTGAAAGGCTGTGGTATTAGGGGTTGGTTCGTACTCGGGTTTGGCCTTGAAGGTGGACGAGTTTTCTTCTTTCTTTGGGTAGTTTGGCCCCCAAGGTGTTGCACTCAGATTTTGAGGGGCTGGTTTTGGTCGTGTTCCACTTCTCTTGAGTTGCCTCTCAACCTTGATTGCCATATGCACTAAGTCCTCCAATTCCACATAATGGTGTATCTCGATTGTGTTAGAAATCTCTCGGTTTAACCCATTAAAAAATCTGGCCATCGTCGCCTCCCGATCCTCCTCCATATTGGCTCTAATCATCGCTATCTTCATCTCTTTGAAATACTCAGCAACGCTCCAGTTACCTTGATAGAGACCTTGTAGCTTGAGGTATAGATCTCAGTAGTAGTGAGTTGGTACAAATCATCGCCTCATCACCCTCTTCACCTCATCCTAAGTTTCGATAGGATGTTCTCTGTTTTGCGTCCTATTGGTGCATAACTGGTCCTACCATACAATAGCATAATTGGTAAATTCAATGGTAGCAAGTTTTACCTTCTTTTGTTCGGGGTAGTTGTGATAGTCGAAAACTAACTCCATTTTCTTTTCCCACTCGAGATATGCTTCCGGGTCACTTTTTCCTTGAAACGCAGGAATTTTCATCTTAATACTTCCTGAGTTGTTATCCGCTTGGTTCCTAGCTTCTCTATTCCGTCCATATCTCCTATGGCTGCCCACTGACATTCTATCCAACTCCTCCTCTAAATTGTCCCCTTCGAATTCATCATTATCCTCAACCTCCCTTTTGGTGCATCATGTTCTTCCTTGAAGCATTCGGTGGTGGTTGGTTTTGTGGGGTTCCTTCTTCTATCCTATCTAACCTCTCATGTATGTGTTCGAGCTCCACCCTCATTATCCATTTCATCTCTCTTATTAATGCCTGCATTTGTAAATTCAGAGTAATGGTAGGTGGAATCTCTTCACTCATGTTTTTCTCCTGATTCTGCGACATGATTAAAATGTGTTTCTCTCAGAAAGTAAGTCACTCAAACCACTCGTATTCTTCTTCTAGTTCTTTCAAAACTAATCCAATCAATTAAGAAGGATTCAAGTAGTCAATCGAGTTAAGACTTAAACCAAACGAATTCAAATTTGTCACGGATTTTTTTTGACACTCAAACTGTAAGGGCTCTGAAACTAATGAAAAACAAGTAAATTTTGGCCCAAAAAATGGTGTTAGGAAGCTATGCCCAGCCGTGATTGTAGAGCTCAAAAAGAGCTTCGATTTGATATATTATAGGCCCTGTAACGATTTCTGTATCAAAAGTTATAGCCGTTCCAAGTCACAGTCCTCCGATTCTCTCTCTCTCTCTCTCTCTCTCTCTCTCTCTCTCTTTCGTAATCGGTTTTGTAAACCTAGTGGGAGTCGAAATCAAGCAATAGTAGTTGGACTCAAACTCAAACAAATAGCTAATTAACAATCAGAATTTTTTTTTCCGGGAGACCTATGGGGCACCCCCAGAGCATCCCCGGGACACCCCTTGGAGGCTCCCGAGACACCCCCGAAAGGCTCCCAGGACACCCCCGAGACACCCACGGGAGACCCCCAGGACACCCTCGGGGCACACTCGGGACACCCCCGGGGCATCCCCGGACACCCCCGGGGCACACCCGCGGAACCCCCGAGACACCCTCAGGACACACCCAGGGCACCCCCGGGACGCCCCCGTGACACCCTCGGGACACCCACGGGACACTCCTGGAGCACCCCCGGGACACCCTCGGGACACTGCCGGGACACCCCCGGGACACCGCCGGGACACCGTCGGGACACCCCCGGGATACCCTCGGGGCGCCCCCGGGACACCCCCAGGACACAAAAATAGCCCGAAGTCCGGATTGAAGTATAATCCCGTGAGGAAAATGACAACTTTTTAGCTAAACTTATAAAATTCATAACTAAATGTAGAAAAATCCGTTTTGAGTGATTCAAAAACTCACGTAAATCTTGAGATGTATAATTTAGTAGAAAAATATAAGATCAGTCAAAATCATAAATATATATAGCACAAAAATAGAATCTACATAAGCTGTACAAAGGACGAATATTTGAACATTTCATCAAATACCTAGCATGCAGATCTTAATCTTCAAAGGCCTACTCTCAAATACATGAATTATCATCCTAATAAGAGTTTATCTTCAAATAATCATCAATAATATCGAGCTAGAATCATTAATTTCACCCAAAAACCAATATTTAAACTAAAACCTCAAGAAACTCATTTTTAAGGGTTTACAACCAACATGCATGATAAGCCACATCAAAAATCTGAATCTCAAGTAGAATTTTAACATCTTAATCTCTGAAATCTTAATTTCTAACATAAGAAAGAAGTTACCTAAAAAAAAAAACTCGTTCTCAAGTGAATAGAAGCTTAAAACCTTGATTGTTATTTTTGGTTCTAGGTTGAAAAATGAGTTGAAATGGGTTGGTTGAGTTTTTAGCTCATTCTCTCTTGAAAACCTAGGTTTGATTCTGAGTTTTGGGTGAGAAAAGGAGTGAGAAGAGAGAAGAAAGTGCTATGGTCGAAGTTCTAGGGTTTTTTTGCTGAAATATACCAAAAAATGAAGTCTAAACTTGATTGAAACCAAACAAAAGTAAAGTGACCTTATAGTAGGACAAGTGTCTAGGTTTTTTTAAGCCTCTAACAGATCTCCCAACCTCATAAAATCAGCTCTAAAGTCTCTATTTTTCTACTTCAAGCAGGTGCGTAAAGTTCACTCAAATTGCTAACGTAGCCTTCTCTCACAAAAACTCAAAATAACAACTAAGTCCTTAACACATTTACATAAAACCATATAATAAAATATAAAATAATAATTCATCATTAAATCAATCATAATAGAGGTAAAATATCATATCAAATAATAATAATAAATATCATTTTTTCTTCATAAGTTTAACACATTAAGTTCCCACATCGCACTACTTACACTGCACATTAAAACTGAAAACTTGATTAGCCAAGCTCTAAGTTTAATAAAATCATATGATAGATATAATAATAAAATATAATGCCAACAAATAACTTTGAGATAAATGGTAAATGTGGTGCATGATTTTAATTTACTAAATTTATTTATTATTGGCTTAAGACTTAATTAAATCTCGGGTATTACAAGTTTGATGTGGCCATGTTTTAGAAATTGATTTAACTTAAACTTTGTAAATGAAAGATCAAGAAAATGAGTAATCGCGAGAAAAAAGCTTAGAATCAAAATCAAAGAGACAAGATGAGAGATAGAATGAGAGTGAGATGAAAAGTTCAGAGTGAATTGTTGTGTGGGATTTAGGGTGGGATTAACGGGTATTTATAGGGAATTTTTGGGTTTTTTCGGATTGTGACCGTTGGGCCCTTCGCGGGCCCAACGGTCACAATCCGAACAGGCTGGAGAACTTTTTCGTGGGCTGTTTTGCGGGCCTAGGCCAGGCCGAACAAGGGCCGAATCCGGGCTTGAGCCGAATTGGGCTTGGGCCGGGCCATGGGCCTTCACGGGCTAGGGTCGCAGGCTGAGAAGCCGCGGCCTAGCCCTAGCCCATCAAACATGTCGGGTCGGTACGACCCGTAACAGTACCGTACCGGGTTATGCTGAATCCAACACAGTTACGGGCTAGGGCGGGCCGTCCATGGACGGCCCGGCTCATTTAACAACTCTAAGTTGAAGGCTGCATTAATTGGGAAGAAGAGCGAAAAAAAATTGAGACGAAAATTGAAAAAATGAGTTTTAATATAATGGTTTAAATATTTTTGGTTGTTATAGTTTTGTTGTTTAAGTAGTATATTTAGTGATATGTGTTTAAGAATATTATTCTGTATATTTGTAGCTATATGTAATAAATAATACTTCTCATGTAAGTTGTTGTTGTTTTTTTTCTTTTTCCTCTGTTTTTTGTTTTTTTTTAACGATTTGTTTCGGCAATAGTACCAAGAGGCGTTCTATACAATACGAATGCAAAACAATTTGGTCAAAAAATCTCTTGTACAATATAATGCAACAAAAATGCCCACAAGAAACTTGCCACTACAAGTTCCAATAAAAAAGGGTCTAACATGCACGATTACAAACTTTTCATTATAAGTTCCATATATCCATATTCATTACCACATCCAACATTAGATTTAAGAGATAGCAAATCAAATGACGGGTCTATTCCATCACAAAATAGTAAATAAGTTTTTGCTTTCAAAAGAAACAGCCATGCTCATCTTCTAGGATTGAGCGGTCTTTCAAAAGAAACCGTCTTTGTGGCAAAATTTTTATTAAATATAACATTTAACAAATTTAATAAAGATAATTATAATGGTATATTTAGCACCATATGCATATTATTGCAAGTGAACAAGATGATAATTATTATTACAATTGGTATTATAATGATCATCATCTTATTTAATTACAAAATTACATGATAATTACTATTGTAATAATAATTTTTACTTTTTGGTAAGTACTTTTAATGTTTTGTTATATGTATGTCTTATTTATTTTATTAATTTAAATTTTAAATTTTAAATTTATTATAATTAAAAAATTTTATAAAAAATTATTTTATTATAATAAAAAATTTTATATAAAATTACATTTTAATTCAAATTAAAATTACATTTAATTTAAGTCAATTTTAGTGCGTTTTATGTGTATTTTTTATAAGAAAAAAATATTATAATAAATTAAAAATTATTATTCGACACGTGTTTATGAATCTCCATTGGACTCCGACTGCCAAGCTCTCTGACTCTCTCTTCGAAGCTCCGCTCTTTACTTTGCGCCGAAAAACTCTGTTTCTGCGTTACCAAAATCCAATCCCTACAGATTCTCCTCTGTCTCTCTCTCATCTCCGAGTCCCAAAAACCCAGACTTTTTCTAGGCGTTCGGCGATTCTCTTCCCTACTTTCCCGTTTCGCAGCGTGATAGCTAAGCTATCTCTCGTCTCTTGGGCGCTCTGCGTAAATTTTCCCGGGAAAATAAGATTTTCCTGATCGGCACTCGGAGGGATTCCTAGGGTTTCGATTTCCACGGTCGAGACCGGATCCAAAGTCAGGATCCGGATTTGTTGTCAACGTTAATGGATAGAAATGGACTCGCGGCTGTGTTTCTCTTCTTTCTGATCGTCTCGGACTTCTCCGATGCTTCTTCCTTGCTTTTCAACCTCGGAAAGTTTGTTGTCACGAAAGATTCAGTACCAGTAATTCTCTTTCTTTCTCCTTCTTTATCTGATTTTTTTTTTTTGGTTCTTAATTTGAAGTGTTGATTTTTTTTGATGGATTATTAGGGTTCTCCGGTGCCGATTTCAGGTCCGGTGACCGGGGAAAATAAGTTGGATTCAAAACCAGTTAGAACAGACGGGGAAAAGGAATTGGATCAGAATTCAGTGAATGAAATTGATCAAAAACCGAAATTGGATCCTAAACCAGTGAATGGAGAAACGAAATTGGATACCAAGCCAGTTACTGAAACAAGTAAAGATACGAAATTGGATACCAAACCAGGGAGTGGAACAACTACGGAGAAGAATTTGGATTCTAAACCAGCCAAAGAAACTCAAACTAGTGACGAGAAGAAATTGGATCCTAAACCTGCCAATAAAACAAGTACAGGAAAGGAATCGGATACCCAGACAGGGAACGAAACGAGTAATGAAAAGCCGGTTCCTCCGGTGCCCAAAGACTCGCTGGTTCAACCAAGTGATAAAGATACTTCAAATTCACAGCCTCAAAATGGCAAAACAGAGAAGAAGAAGGAAGAGAAAACTGACTCGGGATCGGTGAGCGAGGAAAGCTGTGATGGATTGAGTCCCAGCTGCATAATTCAGAATGTGTTAGTTGCCTGCATTAAGAGCTTTGATGTTGGTAATTTGCTTTTGCTATTGTTATGGTTTTATGCTTTGAGGAAAAAAAAAAAGTTGTGGCATTCATGTCTAGCCAAGGTCATAGTTGATTTATTATCTAACTTAAGATAGATTGGGCTATAATGATTATATTGTTCTCTAAAATTAGGAGAGAAAATTCATAGACATTAGCAATTGCTCATCAGCATTTGATCAGAGGGTTTTTGTCAGTTACCTACTTGGTGAATCCGTGCAATTGCAAAACTATTCCCAGCAGAGCTGTCTACTTGTATTAGAATGTTAGAAGAATCTTATATGTCATGAAATCAGAATGAATTTCTGTTATTCTTGAAAAAAATGTGTACAATCTGTTAGCCCTATTTATCGTACAAGGGAAAAACAAAAAAGGAAACTAATCTCCTAAATTGAGAGCTAATTAAGGACTGTGAATCAGCCAGCTCATCTATAATCAATCAGCACCTAATTTACAATAAACCACTATAATTTCTGCCACTAATTACACTAGGTCAACTGTGACTCCAACACTCCCCCTAAAGTTGGATTGTAGATATTGACCATATCCAACTTGCAAATAAAGTCATCGAAACTTTGCCAAGGTAGCCCTTTGGTGAAGATGTCCACAATTTGTTGTTTTGTAGGAACATAGGTCATACAGATGATTTCGTCTTCAATCTTCTCCTTGATAAAGTGCTTGTCCACTTCTATATACTTGGTTCGGTCGTGTTGAACTGGATATAGAGAAATACTAATGGCTGCTTTATTATCACAGTAGAGTTTTATTGGAAACTTTACTGTGACATTTAGTTCTTCCAATAGTTTCTTTAACCACAGTCCTTCACACATCCCATGTGCGACCGCTCTGAGTTCTGCTTCAGCACTGCTTCTGGCTACTACATTCTGTTTCTTACTCCAAGTTACCAAATTTCCCCAGACGAAGCTGCAATATCCGGAAGTGGATCTCCTGTCTTCTGTTGAACCTGGCCAATCAGCATCTGTGAAGACTTTTATTTCCTTGCTTTCTCCTTTCTTGAAGAATAGTCCTCTGCCTGGGGTGCCCTTGAGGTATCTCAAGATTTTGTACACTACTTCAAGATGAGTTTCCTTTGGTGAGTGCATGTGTTGGCTCACCACGCTTACTGCAAATGCAATATCTGGTCTAGTGTGCAATAGGTAGATAAGTTTGCCAACTGATCTCTGATATCTGTCCTTTTTGACTGGAGGTCCGGCATCTTCTAGTTTCCTTCCTGCTTCAATTGGTGTGTTACTCGGTTTGCATCCAAGCATGCCGGTTTCAGCAAGAAAGTCAAGAACATACTTTCGTTGTGAGACTAATACCTCTCTTTGATCTTGCGATTTCCATCCCCAAGAAGTATCGCATTTGACCCAGGTCTTTTACTTCAAACTCAGAAGCTAGGATTTTCTTTAATCTCTCCATCTCCACAATATTATCTCCTATTAGGATTATATCATCGGTGTATACTATTAGAATTGTTTTCTTCCCATCTTCTGCTTGTTAGAAGAGAATAAAGCGTGATCTGATTGCCCCTGACGATATCCTTGGCCCTTAATCACCTTTGCGAACCTATCGAACCATGCCCTTGGTGACTGTTTGAGACCATATAAAGACTTTTTCAGTTTAAATACCCGGTTTTCTTCACTCCTTTTGCAGAATCCTGGTGGTATAGTTATGAATACTTCCTCTTCTAATTTGCCATTTAGAAAGGCATTCTTAATGTCAAGTTGTTGAAGAGACCAGTCCAAATTTACAGCTAAAGATAAGAGAATCCGAGCTGTATTCAGCTTTGCTACAGGTTCCAAAGTCTTCGTGTAGTCGATGCCATAGGTTGGTGTATATCCTTTTGCAACAATATGGGCCTTGTAGCGTTCTATCGTTCGATCTGCTTTATTCTTCACAGTGAAAACCCATTTGTAGCCAACTGGTTTCTTTCCTCTCGATAGGTCCACCACATCCCAAGTCTCATTTTTTTCTAGGGCCCGCATTTCTTCCATTACTGCCTCTCTCCATTCGGGCACTTGCAGTGCCTCCTGTATACTTCTTGGAATTTCTGTACTATCAAGGTTAGAAGTAAAAGTACGAAATCCAGTGGATTGAGCTTTATAAGACATGAATCTCGAGATAGGATGGAGAGTACACGAACGAGTTTGTTTTCAGAGGGCAATAGGTAAATCAATGCTGGGAGACTCATAATTACTTGAATGAAACTCGTGGATACTTGGAGCTATCACCAGTTCTGATTCTTTTGGTGCCTCGGATGTGAGATTCTCTTTATACCCTGATTTTGGCCTTCCTTAAATAAACAAGTATCTCCTTGTCATTCTGTTTTCCTACATCTCCCCCTAGTTCAAGTTATCTTCTGTAAATGGCATATTAGAATGAGGAGATGGCGTGGCTGGTTCAATGTTTGTATGAGGAGATGGTGTCTCAGCTTTAGTGTTTAGGACAGGCTCAAATAGAGAGAAATCGAAGTCCGGGAAAGAATGAGCTTCACTCAAATTCTCCCCCTGAAGCGAAGGCTTTTGAAAGTAAGAAGTGTTCTAAAAAAATGTGACATCAAGGCTAACAAATAATTTTTTTGTGGATGGATCATAGCACTTGTATCCTTTTTGAGTAGGTGAATACCCGATGAAAACAAGCTTAAAAGCTCTAGGATCTAGTTTACTTTGATGATGAGAATGGACATGAACAATGGCGGTACAACCAAACACTTTGAGGGATAGATTGGAAGTGAGCCGAGAGGTAGGAAAGATCTTTTGGAATTTTTGGAGAGGTGTTTCAAAAGAAACAACACGGCTAGGCATTCTATTGATGAGATAGGTGGAGGTGAAAATGGCATCTCCCTAGAACATCTTGGGCATATTAGTAGTAAACATCAGGGCGTGAGCTACTTCAAGGAGATGTTTGTTTTTACGTTCGGCCGTTTTGTTGGGGAGTATCAATACAAGAACTTTGATGAATTATTTCATTTTTTGAAGATAATCTCCCAAGATATGATTGAAATACTTTTTGCCATTATCAGTTTTTAGAATCTGAATTTGTGTATGGAATTGTGTTTGAATCATTGAATGAAAATTGATAAACACAGAGTGAACATCAGTTTTTTCTTTCAACAGATAAACCCAACAAACTCGGGTATGATCGTCAATAAATGTAACAAGCCATTTTGTGTGAGTACAATTAGGAATCCGAGATGGTCTCCACAAATCACTGTGAATCATGCTAAATGGTTTGTAGGGTTTATTTTTTGACTTTGGAAATGAAGTACGTTGATGTTTCACTAGGTCACATATCTCACATTGAAAATTAGAGGGCTTTTTATTCAAGAAAATGGTAGGTAGTAGACGTTTCAAATATTGAAAATTTGGATGGCCCATCCTAAAATGCCATAACCCAATTTCACTATTCCTAGATACATATGTAGAATCATAGATTGCAATTTGATGTTGTTCACTCACTTTGGCTTCCTCAAAGTAGTATAGTCCATCACATTCCTTAGCACTGCCAATTGTCGTCCCCGATGATAGGTCCTGAAAAACACAATGAGAGGAAAAGAATTTAGCAGAACGGTTCGAGTTTTTAGTCAGTTGGCTAATGGATAACAAATTGCAGGACAAGTTTGGAACATGAAGGACAGACTCTAAGGCCTCGTTTATTTCACCGATTCGAGTTTTGCTACAGTAAAAAGCTCTCAGAAACAATCACATTTAACTTTTTTGCTACAGTAAAAAGCTCTCACATAAAATCACATCTTAACTCGAATCAGCGAACTAAACGGGCCCTAAGGTTATAGAATCAGAAATTCGAATACTCCCTTTTCCTGCAACAGATGAGAGTGAACCATCTGCAATTTTAACCTTAAGATTGCCAACACAAGGTGAGTATGAAGAAAAAAGGTGAGAAGAATCAGCCATGTAATCAGAAGCACCATAGTCAATGATCTAAGGAGTTTTAGTTCGAGAGGTGGTACTTAAGGCTCTAAAAAAATTACCTTTGTGGGCTAGTGATCTAGAGGGAGTGTTTGTGTTGGAGGAAGACTGACCGGATGTTTGGAAGCTAGAGAAAATTTTATAGAGTTCCAGCTATTCAGAATTAAATGCATTGCTTGAAGAGGAATTGCTGCTGTTGACCTCCTGAAGTTTCTCTCCCTTGTGTTCAATGGTGGTTTGGTAATAATGATTTTTCTGCCTCGATTTCCAATCAGTTGGTTTCCCGTATATCTCTCAGCAAATGTCTTTTGTGTGTCCGGTCTTACGGCAATGATCACACCAGGGGCGTCTTCTCTGCTGATTTTGACCTGACCCAATAGTTGTACCTCGAGTAATCAGGGCGGATACTTTAGGTCCAGTAGGCCCATTAGGCCTAGTAGTTGTTTCTTCTTTCAACATCACCTTCCTCCGATTTATTTCACGTCTGACTTCGGAGAAAACCTCACGTGTTGATGGTAGAGGATGTCGTTCGAGGATTCTCCCTCTTACCTCGTCCAAATCTCGATTGAGCCCAGCAAGGAATTCATAAACTCTCTCATTTTTGAGTTTCTTTTTGTACCTGACACTATCTCCGGTGCATTCCCATTCTTCTTCAACACTTAGATCAAGTTCTTGCCAAAGGGCTGCCATCTCCATCTAATAATCAGTGACATCCTTATCTCCCTGTTTCATCTGCCATAACTGAGTCTTGCTTTCAAAGATTTGAGATGAGTTTTCTGCTTCAGAATATGTCTCACGAACTGCATCCCAGACGTCCTTCGCTGTCGGCAGAAATAGGTACGTCTTTCCGATAGAGGGCTTCATGGAATTAACAAGCCAAGCTGTCACCATTAAGTTCTCGGATTTCCACTTCTGCAGAGCGACAACGTCGGTTGATGCTGGCTTCTTCGTCTCGCCAGTGAGGTAACCCAATTTCCCCTTTCCGTCGATTACTAGCTTGATGGATTGAGCCCATTCAAGGAAGTATTTTCCATTTAGTTTCTCCATCGTGAGTTGAAAGGACGAGTTGTTGTTGAGCCCATTTGAACTCATTGTGGAGATTATCTCTTCTTCACGGTCGGCTTTTTCAGAGGTTACCGAGCCTCTGCTCTTGGCGCCGGTGTCCATTTTTTGATAGCTAGGAATGGAGAAACCCTAGCTCTGATAACATGAAATCAGAATGAATTTATGTATTTCTTGAAAAAAATGTGTACAATCTGTTAACCCTATTTATCGTACAAGGGAAAAACAAAAAAAGGAAACGAATCTCCTAAATTGAGAGCTAATTAAGGACTGTGAATTAGCCAGCTCATCTATAATCAATCAGCACCTAATTTACAATAAACCACTATAATTTCTGCCACTAATTACACTAGGTCAGCCGTGACTCCAGCATGTCATTTTTCATGAATAACAGTTATGCATCTATAGAATATTAAACAACTTTTCTTGTGATGAATACATTTATAAATTTTGGCGGTGCTGACTCAACTAAGGCATACGCAATAGGATAGGGTGTGATTCTAAGTCCTCTAGAAAGTTTTTAAGACACTGTTGTCTCAGCCGAGTAATCAGTGAATCCCTTTTCGTCTTGAGTAGAAGGATACGTATCTTTCCTCTATTCCCCTTCCTTGTGTGCCCCCAAATTAACAGTTCCAAATTTCCTCGAGGCAAATTTATTGGAAATTGGTTTAATTGGAAAAGCATATTTCTTATGTGTCAAAGGCCGTTTAAAGTAATTTATGCAGATTAGGAAACAATTCAGTCCCGCTAATGGCAACTCAAGAGATTGATTTTTAGGAGAAAGATGATCAACAACAGCAACAACAAGCCTTAATCCCATCTTAATTGGGGTCGACTATATGGATTTCACTTTTTCACGCAGCTCTGTTCGAAATTAGACTTTCCTGAAGGCCTAGATCTAAAATGTCATTCCTAACTACTTCGGTCCACGTAATTCTTAGTCTACCCCTCCCTCTCCTTGTATTAGGTATAAGAATGTCCTCCCAAGCACAAACTGGTGTTTCTAGCGGTCTACGTTAGACATGCCCGTACCACCTCAAGCGGCTTTCGCGCACCTTATCTTCTATTGGTGCTACACCTACTTTATTACGAATAACTTCATTTTTTATGCGATCCATTCTCGTATGGCTACTCATTCATCTTAACATACGCATTTTTGCCACACTCATCTTACATATATGTTGTCTCTTAATGGCCTAACATTCACTACCATATGACATAGCTGGGCGGATTGCAGTCCTATAGAACTTTCTAGATCACTGTAAATAAATTAGTTTGATGACACCACTTAGTATTCCATAACTTGCATAGTTATTGATTGTAAATTGTATAACCTCCAAGTAAAAGTTGCTGTTGAAACACACTTTTCCCATTTTGGGAAATTTGTGTGATGTAATTAAGGGATTTGGTAGTTTCCTGATTCTAGGGTGATTAATTCTTATTTGTATTCCAAGATTAGGAGATTTCCTGTTTTATTTCTTTCCTAGTTTAGTCTCTACAATTGTAAATAAATACATGTAAACAGCCCTATTGTAATACAATTTTAGATCGATATTTTTTTTTTCTAAGATGGTATCAGAGCTTTAGGCACTATTTCTGGGAATTCTTCTGTTGTTTGTCAATCTATTCTGTCAGAATTTCTTTTTCGTCCTCTTTCTGGTCTCAGCCCACATTTTTTTTCCTTCTCTCTTGTTCTCTGTCCTTCTTGAATCATGTCTAAAAACACTGAAATAAGCCACATGTCTGGATCTCAAATAACCGAGACCTAGACCACTGAAAACATCCACTCAGCCATTGGAGAATTGCCTAATATCCAGTCGGTGTATAGACTAAATGGGAGGAATTATTTGAAGTGGTCCCAACTTGTGCGGACACACTTGAGGGGCAGAGGCAAATTGAGTCATCTGCTTGACCGGTCCTGAGAAGGGAGATCCAAAATTTGATGCGTGGGATGAGGAGGATTTGATGGTGATGTCCTGGCTTTGGAATTCTGTGTCACCAGAAATAAGTGATACATGCATGTTCCTTGATACTGCCAAGGAGATTTAGGAGGCCGTCAAACAAACGTATTCGAAGGTTCGCGATGCCGCACAAATCTATGAGATCAAGACTAAGATTGCTGCCACCAAACAGGGAAATCGAACAGTTACTAAATATTCCAATCTCTTGTAAAGTCTTTGGCAAGAGATGGATCATTGTCAATGCATCGAGATGAAGTGTAGTGAAGACGCAGCCACACTTAAGAGGTTTGTTGAAAAGGACAGAATCTATGATTTTTTGGCCGGGCTTAATATGGAGTTTGATGCAGTACGAGTTCACGTTCTTGGCAAGGAGGACCTACCTTCTCTAAATGAGACAATTTCCATAATCCGTGCAGAAGAAGGAAGAAGAGGAGTTATGGTCGAGAATATTTCTATTGAAAGCTCAGTGTTGGTGTCAAAAGCAACAAGTGAGAAGAAGGCTATGTTAGAGCAGCCTTTCACCGAAGAAAACAAATAGCTAGAACAGCCAAAGGTGTTTAACAAAGACAATCTTTGGTGCACTTACTGCAAAAGGCCTCGTCACACCAAAGAAAGGTGTTGGAATCTTCATGGCAGGCCACAGGGAGCATGAAGGAACGGACAAGGGAGAGGACAAGGTCAGGCTCATATGGCTAGAGTACAATCAATCGAAGTTAACAACAAATCAGAGACACCTCTTGAGTTCAACAAAGATGAGATTGAGAGATTAAAGAATTTTTTGGGGTCACTAGAGAAGCAATCACCTCGGCAGGTACTTTAATTTGGCCCTTTCAAGTATATCTTCTTTTTCCCATGCTCTTAATGCTTCAAATAAGGTTACACATAATACTTGGATCATCGACTCAGGAGCCACATACCATATGACCTCTTCATCTACAAAATTTATCTCACACACACCCTGTCCTAGTAATAGATATCATTCATGGAAGATAAGGATAAAGACGCTTTTCTTCTTGAGTTGCCTGCTTCTTTTTCTAACTCGTCCTCTGTTCAGCCTGAGTCCGTCCCTATCCAATCTAAGTCTGACATGCCTTCTACACCCATAGCACAGAAAATAAATCACACTCGTCTCGAGCCGTTTGATAAGGTTTATTCAAGGAGGAAAGGACCGTTCTTTCAACTGATGCTGGAACATCATCTGATTCAAACTCGGCGACTGTTGAGGTATGTTCTCCAACCACTTCTAATTCCAAAGTTCCAGATACAACCACTTTTTCTGATTCCAAAGTTCCAGATACCCAAGAACAAAATGATCTTGACATCCCTATAGCCCTCAGGAAAGGAACTAGGACTTGTACCAAACACCCCTTGTACCTTTTCATGTCATACAACAACTTATCCCATAACCATGGAGCCTTTCTCACCAGCCTTAACAATATTGCCATTCCCAAAACACTATCCGAGGCACTAGGAGATGAGACTTGGAGGAATGCCATGAAAGTAGAGATGGAGGCTCTAGAGAAGAACAAGACATGGGATTTGGTGAGATTGCCAGAGGGAAAGAAACCTGTTGGGTGTAGATGGGTCTTTAATGTGAAGTATAAGTCCGATGGCTCACTTGAGAGGTATAAAGCGAGGTTAGTTGCCAAAGGTTATACTCAAATCTATGGCATAGATTATCTTGAGACATTTGCTCCAGTTGCAAAGATGAACACCGTGAGAGTGTTATTGTCATTGGTAGGCAACTTTGGATGGTGATTACAACAATTTGATGTCAAGAATGCCTTCCTACACGGCGACCTAGAAGAAGAAATCTACATGGAGGTCCCTCCAGGGTTCGACCCTACAAATGGAGAACAGGTAGCATGTAGATTGAGAAAGGCATTGTATGGGCTCAAACAATCCTCCAGGGCTTGGTTTGGAAGGTTTACCAAAGTTATGCTAAGCCTTGGATTTAAGCAGAGTCAAGGCTATCATACCTTGTTTGTGAGACATTCAGCTTCAGGGGGAGTCACAGCGTTGTTGGTGTATGTAGATAACATCATAGTGACTGGAGATGATATGGAAGGAATTAAAAGATTAAAGGAATGTTTGGTGAAAGAGTTCGAGATCAAAGACCTTGGTAAGCTGAAGTATTTTCTCGGTATAGAAGTGGCTCACTCTCGGCAAAGGATTTTCATATCTCAACAAAAGTATGTGATTAATCTTCTAAAGGAGACTGGTAAACTGGGGTGTAAACCGGTTGACACACCCATAGAGTCCAACCACAAGCTGAGTGAGGTTCCAGAAGATGCAACAGTTGATAAAGGTAGTTATCTGAGGCTTGTTGGGAAATTGATTTATCTAACACACAAGACTATACATAGCATATGTTGTTAGTGTGGTGAGCCAATTTATGCATAATCCCAAAAAGACTCATCTCAGGGCAGTGAATAGAATCCTATAGTACTTAAAAGGTTCACCTGGTAAGGGGATTTTGTTTAAACAAGGAGAAGGATTAAGTCTTGAAGCTTATACCGATGTCGATTATGCATGATCAGTTAATGATAGAAGATCCACCTCAGGGTATTATACGTTCTTGGGTGGAAATCTTGTTACATGGAGGAGTAAAAAACAGAGTGCAGTGGCAAGGTCGAGTGCAGAAGTGGAATGCATGTCAATGGCGCTTGGAATTTGTGAACTCCTATGGTTGAAGATAATTTTGAAGGATTTGAAGATTAAGGTGGAAAGTCCAATGAGATTGTATTGTGATAATAAATTAGCCATCAATATAACACACAATCCGGTACATGACGGCACGAAGCATATAGAAATTGACAGGCATTTTATAAAGGAGAAAATGGATAGTGGCTTGATTTGCACTCCGTTCATCTCTACAGGGAACCAGCTCACAGATGTTCTTACAAAGGGACTTCCTAGTACAGTTTTCTAGAATTTAGTTGACAAGCTTGGAATGGATGATATCCATTCATCAGCTTAAGGGGGAGTGTTGAAACACGCTTTTCCTATTTTGCGAAATCTGTGCGCTGTAATTAAGGGATTTGGTAGTTTCCTGATTCTAGGGTAATTAATTCTAATTTGTATTCCAAAATTCGGAGATTTCTTGTTTTATTTCTTTCCTAGTTTAGTCTCTACAATTGTAAGTAAATACATGTAAACAACCCTGTTGTAATACAATTTCAAGTCGACATTTTTTTTTCTACGAGTTGTATTAGCATTTCATAGCCCCCATTGATATTCTCTAACCTATGAAACTTATGTTCTCTCCCCTTACCCAATCTTGGCCTATAAATAGAGTTTGTATGAGTGCGTATCGGTCACCCCTCACGAGTGAAAAGAAAGAATAGAAGATCACTTTGTTTTTTTGTATTTTTCTTGTTTTTTTCTCTTCAGTTTCTTGGAGTATTTTAGTTTTTTGCAATTTGTTTTATTAATGATTGATAATGATAAAATTCTTTGAAAATATTGACTTAGGTTTTGAGATAACAATGACTAGTTATTATAATAGCTTATAACCCCTGGACTAGAAGAGTAACGCTCAGATTGTCTAGATAATTAATCATACGTAGAAACAAACTACAATTAATTGTAGCTAGATAAACTAAGTCTTGTAGCTAGATAAACTAAGTCTTTTTGACTGTTGAATTTTCTTTTCCTTGTTATTTTTTTTTAATCTATTCTGGATCAGTGCTCAGGTTTATCAATGGAAGTATGATATTTCTTTTTTAATTAATTCACTTTTGTAGGAAGAACCAATTCATCTCTGGTTATTTGAAACAATCGAATTGATTTTCATCTTTGTTTTTTAACTTATGATAGTTTCTTTTGAGAACTGGTCAATAGTTATATTCAATCCCCGATTCCTCAGTCCCTATATCATATTCAATTTCTTGTGACTCTGCTCTAAAATTCCCAAAAATTAAATCTTGTCGATATATAATAGTATCAAGATAGTCATTGCATCGAAAAGCAATAGGCTTTAGGAAGACTGAAGGCCCGTTTTAGTTCGTTGATTAAGGTTTTTAATTTAAGTTGAGATGTGACTTTATGTGAGATTTTTTTACTATAGTAAAAAAGTTAGATGTGACTATTTTTGAGAGTTTTTTACTATAGCAAAACTCTAATTTTAAACTCAAATTGGTGAAATGAACAAGGCCTAATTTTATTTGAAATCAATAGGATTTACAACTCCTAGACAAGTTTATTACTTTTATAGGTTCTCATGTGAAGCAATATGCTTGTTGCATGAAATCCTTATATTTCTTTGGAAAATTCATTTATTTGCTTTGCTTATGCATTTTCAGGATCTAAAGTGGTTGTTCTAGTCCAAAACAAAGGAGAAAGCAATTTAAAGGCCAATATTTCAGTAGAAAATATTCCTGAGGAGCTAAAGGTACCTAAAAAACAAAGTAAAATGGTAAGGATCATAACTTTGCAGCTCTTTTTATGATTTCTTTGATTTAAGAAGTGTTTACTTGATTTTGTTTGAAAGTTAAAAGGAATTTAAATTTCAAGAAGCTAAATTTGGATTGATAATTTATGCTGCGTTTGGTTCAAGGATTCGTGCCATGATTCGAATCATGGTTCGTGGCTCGATACATTATTTTCTCTCACAAAAAATACACATAAATTGAGAATGATTCTGAATCCATCAACAAAACGTTAGTGATACGTAATCACAGGTAAAGATTCAATTATGCAAGAATTATTGTATTGAACAAACAATCGGAAGAACTCAATGAGAATCTTTCCGAACACTCTACACGCACACGGAGGTTTTCGAGAGACCTCGACTCTCCAATTTCTTCTCAATATAATTCTCTAACCGACTCCCTTCTGCTTCCACTCCTATATTTCCCCTTATTTCCCCCCAAAACAGTTACTCCTACATCCCACTCATTCTACAATAGGCAGCCCTCCCACAGAATCCCCATTCTGCCCCTGCCTTTTATTTCTCCTCACGTAAGTAAAATGCACTGGTGGCCTAACATTACCCGCCGCCCAAACCTCCACCGCACCCCCACTGCCCTCCTTAGGCTGGCGAACTCCTAACACCGCTGCTGGTTCCATCAACAATTCCATGTCTGCGGTAAGCTGAGTAGGAAGCTCCTGAGAGGCCTCAGCAGATCCCAAACAACGCTTGAGTGGGGAAACATGGAAAACCGGGTGAATACAGGCTGACTCTAGCAGCCGCAAACGGTAAGCCACCTTACCAATCCGCTGTGTCACCTCATAAGGGCCAAAGAAACGGGGAGCCAACTTCTCATTTCTGCGACGAGACAACGACAGTTGCCGGTAAGGACGCAATTTGAGAAACACCAAGTCACCCACCAAAAACTCAACATCCCGCCTCTTGCCATCGGCAACACCCTTCATCTTGTCCTGTGCCCGTAACAAGTGTAATTTTAGTTCATCCAAAGCAGCATCTCGGTCCTCCAACTTACGTTCAAGCGATGCCACCGTTGTCTTACCAGAACCAAACCGGATCAAGGGTGGAGGATCTTGGCCATACACCACACGAAAGGGTGTAGTATGAGCTGCAGAATGGTACGGTGTATTATACCAGTATTCAGCCCAAGCCAGCCAACGCATCCATTGGCGAGGTTTGTCAGACGCAAAACAACGTAAATACGTCTCGACACATCGGTTGACCACCTCTGACTGTCCGTCCGTCTGAGGGTGATATGCAATACTACGCTCGAGTGATGTCCTGTGCAGACGAAACAACTCAGTCCAGAAACCGCTTAAGAAAATCTTGTCGCGGTCTAACACAATGGAACGAGGAATCCCATGCAAGCGAACCACCTCCCGCATGAACAAATGGGCCACCACCAGGGCTGTAAAAGGGTGACGAAGTGCCAAGAAATGGGCATACTTACTCAATCTATCCACCACGACCAATATAGTATCATAGCCTTCAGACTTAGGAAGGCCTTCAATAAAATCCATGGACAAATCCTCCCAAATCTGATCCGGAATTGGGAGAGGTTGCAAAAGCCCCGCGGGTAACAAATTGGAGTGCTTGTTGCGCTGACAAACCGTACAGCGACTAACATACTCCTTAATTTCCTTGTAACATACCCACCCAATACCAAGAGGAGGCTAAGCGACGGTAAGTCTTGAACACCCCCGAATGCCCGCCAACCGGGCCATCATGCGCCTCCTTTAATAGGGTGGCCACAAACGGAGAAGACTTGGCAAGGACTGGCCGGCCTTTGTACAAAAGCCGACCCTGCTCCAACGAAAAACCAGGATAGCTGGTGTCCCCGTGTAGCAAAGCCTAATAAACTCCCCACAGCCGGGAATCCGACAACACTTGCTGCTGTAGCTCCCCATAGTCCAAACCCTGTACAAACGATAACGTGCATAAAGAGGGCATCCCTTCCACGTGAGAAAGCGCATTAGCGGCCTTGTTTTCTATCCCCGGCCAGTATTGAATGTCAAAGTCATACCCCAACAATTTAGTAACCCATTTTTGGTGCTCAGTACTGATCAGTCGCTGTTCTAACAGAAATTTCAAGCTCTGTAGGTCAGTGCGAACGATAAAACGCCTTCCAAGCAAATAAGGTCGCCATTTCTGCACGGCCAAGACGATTGCCATCAGCTCTCGCTCGTAAATTGAACGTGCCCTGCCTCAAGAGGATAAAACATGGCTGTAAAAGGCAATTGGACGGCCATTCTGCATTAGCACTGCTCCTAGCCCATGACCGGAAGCATCCGTCTCAACCACAAAGGGCTGAGAGAAATCCGGTAAAGCCAACACCGGACTGTAGTCATAGCCTTCTTCAAGGCCACAAACAACTCCTCCGCCGCTTGATTCCACCCAAACTGATCTTTTTTGAGTTGATCAGTCAAAGGATTATCCACCATCCTATAATTCTTGACAAACTTACGGTAATAACCGGTGAGACCCAAGAAACCCCGCAACTCCCGCAGTGTTTTGGGTGCTGGCCACTTCAACATTGCTTCAATCTTCCTCTCATCAGCCGCCACTCCCTCTGCTGAAATAATGTGCCCCAGATACTCCAGTGAAGACTGGCCAAAGCAACATTTTTTGTCATTAACTCTTAAACTATGCTGCTGCAGCAACTCAAAGACTTGAAACAAGTGCTCCACGTGCTCTCCCAAGGTCGAGCTATAAATCAAGATGTCGTCAAAAAACACCAACACAAACTTCCGCAGGAAGCACTTAAACACTTCATTCATTAGAGCCTGAAAAGTGGCAGGCACGTTTGTCAAACCAAACGGCATTACCAAAAATTCATAGTGCCCTTCGTGGGTTCTAAATGCTGTTTTGGGCACATCTTCGGTGCGCACCCTAATTTGGTGATATCCCGAACGAAGATCCAACTTTGAAAAGATCTTCGCCCCATGCAACTCATCCAATAATTCGTCTATTACCGGAATAGGGAACCGGTCGGGGACGGTAGCGCGATTCAAAGCTTTATAATCCACACAGAAACGCCAACTCCCGTCCTTTTTCTTAACCAACAGTACCGGACTTGAATAAGGGCTGGCACTAGGTTGAATGATGCCCGCTTGTAACATTTAATTAACCAAGCGTTCAATCTCATCTTTCTGCACCCGTGGATAACGATACGGTCGCACCCTAATCGGAGTCGTTCCTTCTTGAAGCACAATCGCATGATCTCGAGCCCGAGTAGGCGGTAATCCTTGCAGTTTCTCAAAAACAGCAGCAAACTGCTTCAGTACCTGTGTAATCTCCTTTGGAATTCGTGTTTGCTTCCCTTCCCCCACAACCTGTACACAACCCAACTCCACCAAGATACCCTCTCCTGCTTTCATGAGCGTTTTCAGCATGGACTTCAAGGAAACCAATGTCCTACTGAGACTCGAATCCCCCTGCAATGTAACCGTCGTCTCTCCCACCTTGAATTTCATTGTTAAGGTCTGCCAATTAACATTCATATTGCCAAGGGATCCTAACCATTGCATGCCCATTATGACATCCGAACTACCCAGCTCAAGGGGCAAAAAATCCTCAACCACCTCCACCCCTTGCAATCCCAACACTAATCCCTTGCAAAGCCCACTCCCCTTCACAGCCTTTCTTGTTCCCATAATCACCCCATATTCTTGGGTTGTAACCAACGGCAGGCCCAACTTCCTCACCAATTCCATGGAAATAAAATTGTGGGTGGCTCCTGAGTCAATGAGCACAACCACCTCCTGGCTCCCAACTAACCCCCTTAACTTCATGGTTTTCGGAGTGGTAATTCCCACCACTGAATTCAAAGAAAGTTCCACTACCTCTTCCTCATTCACTACTGTAATTTCTTCCTATTCATTTTGATTAACTTCCTCTTCCTCTTCTAAAATCAAAATATACAATTCTTTATTCTTACAAACATGCCCAAAGTAATATTTTTCATCACATTTAAAACAGATGCCTTTTTCTCGTCTTTTCTGGATTTCAGCCTCAGAAAAACGCCTAACAAAAGGCATACCTGTTGGCTGAAACGACTTGTCGTTTTGGGAAGGGCCATACGACTTGTCGTTTGTCATGGCGGACTTGAGGATATTTGTGGATTGACTTCGAAACGACTGGGTATAAGGCTATTGTCGCATCCATGGGCTGTTTGTCGTTCCCTTAGCCCCTTTCAAGGCCAAATTTCGATCCTTGACCCTCTGCGCCAGTTTGATAATCCGATTCAACCCGCTCGGCTGAAGCAGGCGAATTTCCGCCCTAATCTCCGGTTTGAGACCTTTGATGAAGTTTCCCTCAAGGATCACCGTCAGAATCTTTGTCAAAGGTGCGGCCAGCATCTCGAAATCCCAGATATACGCGCGCACTGTCCCTTCCTGCCGGAGAGCAAGGAACTTCTCACAGTTCGACCCCTCCTGCGACGGTCGAAAACGGTCTAGCAACAACTTTTTGAACTCCAACCAGTCGCGTATGGGTCGGCGCCCGTCCGTCCACTGAAACCAAGCTAGAGCTTTGCCATCGAGACTAATTGCCGCCGCCTCCAATTTCTCCTTTTCTCCCATGCGATTTAGGGCAAAGAATCACTCAGCACGGAAAATCCAGCTATCTGGATTTGTGCCTTAAAAAATCGGCATTTCTATTCGCCTCGTCATCCCTCCCAACCGGAATTCTCCTTCCCAGTGCTCATACGCCGGTCCGCCTCCGCTCCCATTCTCGGCCCTAGTCTCCCGTACTCCGAATCCTCTCCTCCTTGTTTCTCTGCATCAACGAGTCTAGTTTTCCCAGAATCAACGCCTCGTTCTTCTCTAATGCAGGAATCTTCTACAAATCATCCTTAACTCCTTCCATTTCCTTCGAAATTCCCTCCCAAACAGCACTCAGTTGTTCTTCCACGGTACCCAATCTTTCCTCCATTTTCCTGGCAGCCATCACGAATCACGCAAGATCGACTCTCTGATACCAATTTGATACGTAATCACAGGTAAAGATTCAATTATGCAAGAATTATTGTATTGAACAAACAATCGGAAGAACTCAATGAGAATCTTTCCGAACACTCTACACGCACACAGAGGTTTTTGAGAGATCTCGACTCTCCAATTTCTTCTCAACATAATTCTCAACCGACTCCCTTCTGCTTCCACTCCTATATATCCCCTTATTTCCCCCCAAAACAGTTACTCCTACATCCCACTCATTCTACAATAGGCAGCCCTCCCACAGAATTCCCATTCTGCCCCTGCCTTTTATTTCTCCTCACGTAAGTAAAATGCACCAGTGGCCTATCAGTTAGTTTGACCATCAGGTGGAAGCAAGGTTTTAAAAGGTAGAATCGGGCTCGAGGCGTTTTGCCTTTACGAGGCGAGGCGTTAGCCTCAAAAAATGCCAATAAAAAAATTGAAAAAAAAATAATATTAATAAAAACTAAATCCGTACTCAATCATTAAAAATAGTTGTAGAGGCATAAAAAAGACTAAATAGTTGTCAAATCCTAATATTATAAGGTTTATAAAGCACTTTTAAAAGTCTAGATCTCCCAACTGATCAATCACCATCACTACTAAGAGAAGCATCAACCAATTTAAATATCTCATTGTCCACAAATTCTTGACTGCCAGTGTCAGAATCATAGTCTATTCACTCCTATTCTTCATTCTCTTGCACGGTCCCCTTGCCTCTATCACCTAATAATCAAAATTATACCCAAGTTACTAATTACTATCTCTAATATGAAAATTGCAGTAAAAAATAGATAAGACAACTAATAATTCACAAGACATATCAGACCACTAACCTGTCCTCTTCTTTTTAGAACCTTTTTGAGCTCTTGTACTAACACTAGTACCTTCTCCATCGTCAAAAAAAAAAACTCTTGAAGAGTTGAACAACAATGCCCAGTTAAAGAAACCAAGTCAAGAGAAGAGATTGGAATAGATACCTCACTTGAAGGCCGTGTTTGGAGTTGGTTTTGTTTTTGGGTGCGTGAGTGTGTGTCTACACCTGAGGTTCGAATCTTGATGATTTCATTTCTTGTGTAAAGTAGGAGCCATAGCCCCACATCCTACCCAAAAAAAAAAAAAAAAGGGGGTTAGAAAAAACGAATATAAAGTAGGAGCATAGAAAGATTGTTTTTCTAGTTTTCGTATTTTCCATTTATTGTATACCTAGCTGGTCATTAGGTTTTTGAACCTTTTGTAGGGTTTTCATCTGTAATTACATTATGAGTCAACATGAATAATCCAAGAAAATATACTTATTTAGTTCTAGATTTTCGTTTTTTTATATCTACAGAACCATTTTAGCATTCGTTAGAAGTAGAATCGCTCCATTAATCTTGTTGTTTCAATTTCAGATTTCTAAATTTCTTACTAATGGGAAAAATGCCAACATTATATTGTGTCGTGGAAAAGATGAATGTGTGGTTCATTTGCACTCTACTGTATCTGAAGAAATCTCTTTCTTGAGATTCCCTTCATACGACAAGCTGGTGACTCCAGTGAATGGTGCCTACTTTTTAATCCTTGCGGCACTGATCTTTGGAGGGACATGGACGTGCATCAAGTTTAGCAGGAGGAAACGGCAGGGCGGTGGGATCCCATATCAAGAGCTTGAAATGGCATTGCCTGAATCTGTTTCAGCTGCGGATGTGGAAACGGCTGAAGGTTGGGATCAGGGTTGGGATGATGACTGGGATGATGATAGTGCAGTGAAGTCGCCTGGGGCACGTCATGTAGGAAGCATTTCTGCGAATGGCCTTACTTCGAGGTCTCCGAACAAAGATGGATGGGAAGACAACTGGGACGATTAGTATAATAGACCACCGGCGTTACTTTTAATTGGTGATGGAAGCTGATCTGGGGGAATGAAGAGATAAAAGGGATAGAAACACACACACACACACACACACACAAAGAAAAGGAAAATGAGAAAAAGGATATTTAAGTTGAGGACATCAAATGTAAATCTTTCTCTCACTCGCCTTGTTAGACGCTAGTGTTTGTCGTGTAAGACTGAGAGCCCAGGGATAAAAGGAGTCTGTAGATGGGGTTGGTTTGACAAAATAACGGAGCGGTAGTATACTTCTTTTAGTTTATTATTATTGTTGTAAAATATGTTGATTCTTTATTATTATTTGCTCAGTCTTAATTCCTTCTGTTTAAATTTGGTGATCCTTTGGGGGAAGAGAGATACGATACCAGTTTCTTGGTTTGTCTGCCCATGTCATTCGCATTGTTGTCCAATTGCATCGCCGTCTTTAGAAATTGTTCACAATTATTATTGTTCGCTTCACCGCCATTTTAGGTTTTTTTATGTTGACAATCATTGTTGTTCGCTTTACCGCCATTTTATGTTACTGTATCATTCATGCTAATCATGTTTGATCATCTTCTCTTGTAATATCGTCAGATGTGTTTGGAAGATGGATTGAATTTAAAAAATGCTGATACAGTATTTCTTTTTATAAAATTTAAGAGTTCGTTTATTTTATGCGTTTAAACTCATAATTTTATTTTTATTAGAGTATTTTTTCTTATAAAAAATTTAAATTTTAAATGTCAGAATTAAAAATAAGTAATATCAAACGTATAAACTAACCGGGTCCGAATTTTGAGCCAAATTACCTAATTTAAACCCACCTTTTAAACGAGCTAGTTATCTTTTGTTATGTGTCTTCCTTTCTTGGGGCAGTAACACCTGAGGTCTTATCAAGCAGGTACAACTGAGGTCGGGTCTAGATCTTAGATTTTTTAAAATAATAAAATAATGGGTTAATTTTAATAAT
>NW_010366883.1:0-468 GCF_000414095.1 Morus notabilis
GCAGTTGTAGAGCGCAAACAGAGATTAGATGTATCAGTTGATGGGCGCCTGTACACAACAAAAGTTTTGAGCGTTCGTTTGGCCAATATAGATTGCGAGGAGAGCTTCGATCTAACGGCTAATGGGCCCCGTTACGACACCAAAAGTTGTCGCCGTTCCCGTGGCAGTTGTAGGACGCGAAGAGAGCTTCGATCTAACGCCCGATGGGCCCTGTTAGGACACCAAAAGTTTTCACCGAAAACGTGGCAGCTGTAGATCGCGAAGAGAGGTTCGATCTAACGGCTAATGGGCCCCGTTACGACACCAAAAGTTGTCGCCGTTCCCGTGGCAGTTGTAGATCACGAAGAGAGCTTCGATGAAACCGCGGATGGGCCCCATTTCAACACCAAAAGTTGTCGCCGTTCCCGTGCTGGTCGTAGGACGCGAAGAGAGCTTCGATCTAACGCCCGATGGGCCCTGTTAGGACAC
>NW_010366884.1:0-1791 GCF_000414095.1 Morus notabilis
TTTTTTGAAGTTTATAGAAGAATGAGAAACATGAATTTTATTTATTTTTTAACTCTTAAATATGTATTAAATATTATATGTTATGTATATTATTTAAATCAGTATAGATTTGACTATATCTCATAATCAAAAACTGTTACTATTCGTAGTGAAGAGTACGAGAGAAAGTTTTTACTTTTTTATATAATAAGTTAAAAAGTGATTATATTCTTTTTTATTATTTATAATTCATTCACATTCTAACTACACATTCAATATAATTTTTAATTGAATTAATTTTCTTTCTATACACCCTATTATTTCAAAATTAACCTTAACTATTATCATAGAATCATTACGTAAATAAATTAACTTGATTAATTTATTTATGAATAAATTAATATAATCTAGGCCTCGTTCACTTCGCGGATTCGAGTTTTTAATTCGAGCTGAGATGTGACATTTTCTGAGAGCTTTTCACTGTAGAAGAAAATTTTGATGTGACATTTTCTGAGAGCTTTTTACTGTAGAAACCTAAAACTGAAAACTCGAATCGGTGAAATGAACGAGGCCTATGTGTTTCAAAGATTATGGCTCCGTTCATTTCACCGATTCGAGTTTTTGCTATAGTAAAAAACTCTCATAAACAATCACATCTAACTTTTTTGCTACAGTAAAAAACTCTCACATAAAATCACATATCAACTTAAATTAAAAACTCGAATCAGCAAACTGAACGGGCCCTATATGGATTAATACACGATCCGCACTTATTCGCTTTTGCATCAAAAATCATTTTGGAAACCAACAAAAACCAACACCCTCATTACAAACACAGAAACTTTGACACAAAAATTAGAGAAAACCGAAGAGATCAAACCAACTAGAACAAGTCCATCAACGTAGCAAATATGAGAAGAACAGTTGAAACAACGCTGAAAAAAGCCTCCCAAAACGGCACCGAAAGTACTTGAAACTCGGCGATGCGTGGGGCACACGCAACTCTGCCGACTGGTAGCAATTAACACACAATTAGAGCACCTTCTTCACCTCCCTCCCGTGATCTAACTCAGAGAGTTTCAACAGGATCCTGCGGCGAACGCGTCTTAGATCTATGGCAAAGATCGGCGGCCTCTTCCTCTTAAACAACTCCATTTCGATGGCTCCACATACTTCTGTTGGCACAAACCCATCTCCGGTGAGTACTACAATTTTCCCGTTGAGATTTGGAGGCCGACAACCTGTTAAAAAGTCAGACCACCGACCCCAGAATCCAAACTCTTGAAACTCTCAGACTCTCTCTCACTAACTTTCTCTCTAGCGTCAAGTACTCACTTAAATTGTAATCTATTATTATAGAAACACTTAAGCAACGTTTGTTTCCTGTATTCATCCCTGATTCTGAATCATGATTCATGGTTCTATAGAGTATTTTTCTCTCACAAGAAATACAAGTAAAACGAAAATGGTTCTGAATCATGATTCTGAATCTATGAATCAAACGTCCACTTAGTATTATTTTCTCCATAAAAAATAAAAATAAAACAGTATGTACAAATGAATAAAATGTGAATCACCAATGCAACTTAAAGCATAGAATTAGTCTCACTTAACCCTTTTCTGTTAGAATTTAAAAACTTTAAAAGCGACTTTGTGTCAAGTTCTTATAGTGTAGGGTGAGTGAGTATCGTCTCCACAGGGATTGAGTGTTAAATTGACGCTAAGTACCGTAATTATCGTAACTTAATTTTATCTAGGCAACTGAATCTTAATGAAATAAAAGTAGAACTAGAACAAATATAAATACTAAAA
>NW_010366885.1:0-213 GCF_000414095.1 Morus notabilis
GTTGCGGTTTCTCCTACCACTCCGCTGTGGTCCACCCGAAACGGAAGGTGTACCAGAGATAGAGACTTGACCCGTTACTTCTTTGCTTTAGTGATAGGCCAAGTTATCCTGTTCCACCCGTGTAGTAGCAGCTACCAAATCCCGGAAGTTTCGAAGTCTCAGAGCCACCAAGGATCTCCTCACAGAGTTCTTGAGGCCCTTCTCAAACTTAAG
>NW_010366885.1:1251-1535 GCF_000414095.1 Morus notabilis
CAAAGTTTGTAAGTGCTGCAGAAAAGTCAAACTCCACTTACCTGCGTTGCTTAGCAAAATCTGAGTTTAACCCTCTTCGTTTCCCTTGTTTGTTTTCCTTTCCACTGTTCAAAATAGACAAATTGGCCACCGTCATTAGAGCTCAATAGCTCAGCGATAAATTAGTTTCTAACTCATAATCACTTTCTCCTGAAATTGGAATTTCACTGATTCGTCTATCTTTAAAAGAAAATTGATAAGATATTCTTTTTGTCTTTAAAAATTCCAAAATTAACTTCAAAACA
>NW_010366886.1:0-855 GCF_000414095.1 Morus notabilis
TTCAGGGCACAGGGCTCAGGGTTCAGGGCTCTCGGCCCAGGGTTCAAGGGTCAGGGTTCAGGGTTCAGGGCTTTGGGCCAGGGGTCAGGGCTAAGAGCTCAAGGTTCAGGGTTCAGGGTTCACGGTTCAGCGTTCACTTTTCAGGGTTCAGGGTTCAGGGTTCAGGGTTCAGGGTTCAGGGTTCGGGGTTCAGGGTTAAGGGTTAAGGGTTAAAGGTTTGGGGTTTGGGGTTCACGGTTCAGGGTTCAGGGTTTAGGGCTCAGCGTTCAGGCCTTCGGGTTCAGGCCTTAGGGTTCAGGGTTTGGGGTTGAGGATTTATGGATTAGGGTTTGGGGTTTGGGGTTCAATGTTCAGGGTTCAGGGTTCAGGGTTCGGCGTTCGGGGTTCGGTTGTCGGGGTTCAGGCCTTAGGGTTCAGGGTTTGGGGTTGAGGATTTATGGATTAGGGTTTGGGGTTTGGGGTTCAATGTTCAGGGTTCAGGGTTCAGGGTTCGGCGTTCGGGGTTCGGTTGTCGGGGTTCAGGGTTCAGGATTCATTTAGGGTTCGGGGTTTGGGGTTTGGGGTTTTGGGTTCTGGGTTCGGGGTTCGAGGTTTAGGGTTCAGGGTTCGGGGTTTGAGGTTCAGGGTTTAGTGTTTTGGGTTTAGGGTTTAGGGTTTGGGGTTTGGGGATTGAGGTTTGGGGTTTGGGGTTGACAGTTTACGATTTAGGGTTTAAGGGTTAGGGTTTGGGGTTTAGGGTTTAGGGTTTGGGGTGTGGGGTTAGGGATTTGGGGTTTGGGGTTAGGCTTTGGGGTTTAGGGTTTAGGGTTTAGGGTTTGGGGTTTGGGGTTTGGGGTTTGGGGTTTGGGGTTTGGG
>NW_010366886.1:1520-7982 GCF_000414095.1 Morus notabilis
GGCTTAGGGCTCAGGGCTCAGGGTTCAGGGTTCAGGGTTCAGGGATCAGGGTTCAGGGTTCAGGGTTCAGGATTCAGGGTTTAGGTTTTGGGGTTTGGGGTTTGCGGTTTGGGGTTTACGGTTTACAGTTTAGGGTTCAGGGTTCAGGGTTCAGGGTTTAGGGTTCAGGGCTCGGGGCTCAGGGTTCAGGGTTCGGGGTTCGTTGTTCGGGGTTCTGGGTTCGGGGTTCGTGGTTCGGGGTCCGGGTCCAGGTTCGGGGTTCGGGGTTTCGGCTTAAGGGTTTAGGGTCTAGGGTTTATGGTCTAGGGTTAAGGTTTTGGGGTTTAGGTCATGGGGTTTAGGGATTGGGGTTTAGGGTTGGGGTTTGGGGTTTGGGGTTTGGGGTTTGGGGTTGGGGGTTAGGGATTTGGGGTTTAGGGTTCAGGGCTCAGTGCTCAGGCCTCAGGGCTCAGGGCTCAAGGTTCAGGGCTCTTGGCTCTGGGTTCAGGGTTCGGGGTTCATGGTTCAGGGTTAAGGGTTAAGGGTTTAGGGTTTAGGGTTTGGGGTTTGGGGTTTGCAGTTTGGGGTTTAGGGTTTAGTGTTTAGGGGTTAGGGTTCAGGGTTCAGGGCTCAAGGCTTAGGGCTCAGGGCTCAGGGTTCAGGGTTCAGGGTTCAGGGATCAGGGTTCAGGGTTCAGGGTTCAGGATTCAGGGTTTAGGTTTTGGGGTTTGGGGTTTGCGGTTTGGGGTTTACGGTTTACAGTTTAGGGTTCAGGGTTCAGGGTTCAGGGTTTAGGGTTCAGGGCTCGGGGCTCAGGGTTCAGGGTTCGGGGTTCGTTGTTCGGGGTTCTGGATTCGGGGTTCGTGGTTCGGGGTCCGGGTCCAGGTTCGGGGTTCGGGGTTTCGGCTTAAGGGTTTAGGGTCTAGGGTTTATGGTCTAGGGTTAAGGTTTTGGGGTTTAGGTCATGGGGTTTAGGGATTGGGGTTTAGGGTTGGGGTTTGGGGTTTGGGGTTTGGGGTTTGGGGTTGGGGGTTAGGGATTTGGGGTTTAGGGTTCAGGGCTCAGTGCTCAGGCCTCAGGGCTCAGGGCTCAAGGTTCAGGGCTCTTGGCTCTGGGTTCAGGGTTCGGGGTTCATGGTTCAGGGTTAAGGGTTAAGGGTTTAGGGTTTAGGGTTTGGGGTTTGGGGTTTGGGGTTTGGTGTTTACGGTTCATGGTTCAGGGTTCAGGGTTCAGGGTTCAGGGTTTCGGGTTTAGGGTTCAGGGTTTATGGTTTGGGGTTTGGGGTTTACGGTTCACGGTTTTGGGTTCATGCTTCCGGGTTCAGGGTTCAAGGCTTAGGGCTCAGCGCTCAGGGCTCAGGGCTCGGGGCTCAGGGCTCAGGGTTCAGTTATCAGGGTCGGTGTTCGGGGTTCGGGGTCCGGGTTCGGGGTTCAGCGTTCGGGGTTCAGGGTTCAGGGTTCGTGGTTCGGGGTTTGGGGGTTAGGGTTTGGGGATTGGGGTTTGGGTTTTGCGGTCAGGGTTTGGGGTTTTTGGTCTGGGGTTTACGGTCTGGCGTTTAGGGTCTGGGTTTAGAGTCTGGAGTTTAGGGTCTGGGGTTTGGGGTTTCAGGGTTCAGGGTTCCGAGTTCACGGTTTACGGTTAAGGGTTCAGGGTTTAGGGTTCAGGGTTCTGGGTTCAGGGTTTGGGGTTCAGGCCTCAGGGCTCAGGGCTCAGGGCTCAGGGCTCAGGGCTCAGGGCTCAGGGCTCAGGGCTCAGGGCTCAGGGCTCAGGGCTCAGGGCTCAGGGCTCAGGGCTCAGGGCTCAGGGCTCAGGGCTCAGGGCTCAGGGCTCAGGGCTCAGGGCTCAGGGCTCAGGGCTCAGGGCTCAGGGCTCAGGGCTCAGGGCTCAGGGCTCAGGGCTCAGGGCTCAGGGCTCAGGGCTCAGGGCTCAGGGCTCAGGGCTCAGGGCTCAGGGCTCAGGGCTCAGGGCTCAGGGCTCAGGGCTCAGGGCTCAGGGCTCAGGGCTCAGGGCTCAGGGCTCAGGGCTCAGGGCTCAGGGCTCAGGGCTCAGGGCTCAGGGCTCAGGGCTCAGGGCTCAGGGCTCAGGGCTCAGGGCTCAGGGCTCAGGGCTCAGGGCTCAGGGCTCAGGGCTCAGGGCTCAGGGCTCAGGGCTCAGGGCTCAGGGCTCAGGGCTCAGGGCTCAGGGCTCAGGGCTCAGGGCTCAGGGCTCAGGGCTCAGGGCTCAGGGCTCAGGGCTCAGGGCTCAGGGCTCAGGGCTCAGGGCTCAGGGCTCAGGGCTCAGGGCTCAGGGCTCAGGGCTCAGGGCTCAGGGCTCAGGGCTCAGGGCTCAGGGCTCAGGGCTCAGGGCTCAGGGCTCAGGGCTCAGGGCTCAGGGCTCAGGGCTCAGGGCTCAGGGCTCAGGGCTCAGGGCTCAGGGCTCAGGGCTCAGGGCTCAGGGCTCAGGGCTCAGGGCTCAGGGCTCAGGGCTCAGGGCTCAGGGCTCAGGGCTCAGGGCTCAGGGCTCAGGGCTCAGGGCTCAGGGCTCAGGGCTCAGGGCTCAGGGCTCAGGGCTCAGGGCTCAGGGCTCAGGGCTCAGGGCTCAGGGCTCAGGGCTCAGGGCTCAGGGCTCAGGGCTCAGGGCTCAGGGCTCAGGGCTCAGGGCTCAGGGCTCAGGGCTCAGGGCTCAGGGCTCAGGGCTCAGGGCTCAGGGCTCAGGGCTCAGGGCTCAGGGCTCAGGGCTCAGGGCTCAGGGCTCAGGGCTCAGGGCTCAGGGCTCAGGGCTCAGGGCTCAGGGCTCAGGGCTCAGGGCTCAGGGCTCAGGGCTCAGGGCTCAGGGCTCAGGGCTCAGGGCTCAGGGCTCAGGGCTCAGGGCTCAGGGCTCAGGGCTCAGGGCTCAGGGCTCAGGGCTCAGGGCTCAGGGCTCAGGGCTCAGGGCTCAGGGCTCAGGGCTCAGGGCTCAGGGCTCAGGGCTCAGGGCTCAGGGCTCAGGGCTCAGGGCTCAGGGCTCAGGGCTCAGGGCTCAGGGCTCAGGGCTCAGGGCTCAGGGCTCAGGGCTCAGGGCTCAGGGCTCAGGGCTCAGGGCTCAGGGCTCAGGGCTCA
Organism: Morus notabilis; assembly: GCF_000414095.1. NCBI lineage: Eukaryota > Viridiplantae > Streptophyta > Magnoliopsida > Rosales > Moraceae > Morus > Morus notabilis. The sequence goes on from NW_010366886.1 coordinate 4,577, forward strand.
GGGCTCAGGGCTCAGGGCTCAGGGCTCAGGGCTCAGGGCTCAGGGCTCAGGGCTCAGGGCTCAGGGCTCAGGGCTCAGGGCTCAGGGCTCAGGGCTCAGGGCTCAGGGCTCAGGGCTCAGGGCTCAGGGCTCAGGGCTCAGGGCTCAGGGCTCAGGGCTCAGGGCTCAGGGCTCAGGGCTCAGGGCTCAGGGCTCAGGGCTCAGGGCTCAGGGCTCAGGGCTCAGGGCTCAGGGCTCAGGGCTCAGGGCTCAGGGCTCAGGGCTCAGGGCTCAGGGCTCAGGGCTCAGGGCTCAGGGCTCAGGGCTCAGGGCTCAGGGCTCAGGGCTCAGGGCTCAGGGCTCAGGGCTCAGGGCTCAGGGCTCAGGGCTCAGGGCTCAGGGCTCAGGGCTCAGGGCTCAGGGCTCAGGGCTCAGGGCTCAGGGCTCAGGGCTCAGGGCTCAGGGCTCAGGGCTCAGGGCTCAGGGCTCAGGGCTCAGGGCTCAGGGCTCAGGGCTCAGGGCTCAGGGCTCAGGGCTCAGGGCTCAGGGCTCAGGGCTCAGGGCTCAGGGCTCAGGGCTCAGGGCTCAGGGCTCAGGGCTCAGGGCTCAGGGCTCAGGGCTCAGGGCTCAGGGCTCAGGGCTCAGGGCTCAGGGCTCAGGGCTCAGGGCTCAGGGCTCAGGGCTCAGGGCTCAGGGCTCAGGGCTCAGGGCTCAGGGCTCAGGGCTCAGGGCTCAGGGCTCAGGGCTCAGGGCTCAGGGCTCAGGGCTCAGGGCTCAGGGCTCAGGGCTCAGGGCTCAGGGCTCAGGGCTCAGGGCTCAGGGCTCAGGGCTCAGGGCTCAGGGCTCAGGGCTCAGGGCTCAGGGCTCAGGGCTCAGGGCTCAGGGCTCAGGGCTCAGGGCTCAGGGCTCAGGGCTCAGGGCTCAGGGCTCAGGGCTCAGGGCTCAGGGCTCAGGGCTCAGGGCTCAGGGCTCAGGGCTCAGGGCTCAGGGCTCAGGGCTCAGGGCTCAGGGCTCAGGGCTCAGGGCTCAGGGCTCAGGGCTCAGGGCTCAGGGCTCAGGGCTCAGGGCTCAGGGCTCAGGGCTCAGGGCTCAGGGCTCAGGGCTCAGGGCTCAGGGCTCAGGGCTCAGGGCTCAGGGCTCAGGGCTCAGGGCTCAGGGCTCAGGGCTCAGGGCTCAGGGCTCAGGGCTCAGGGCTCAGGGCTCAGGGCTCAGGGCTCAGGGCTCAGGGCTCAGGGCTCAGGGCTCAGGGCTCAGGGCTCAGGGCTCAGGGCTCAGGGCTCAGGGCTCAGGGCTCAGGGCTCAGGGCTCAGGGCTCAGGGCTCAGGGCTCAGGGCTCAGGGCTCAGGGCTCAGGGCTCAGGGCTCAGGGCTCAGGGCTCAGGGCTCAGGGCTCAGGGCTCAGGGCTCAGGGCTCAGGGCTCAGGGCTCAGGGCTCAGGGCTCAGGGCTCAGGGCTCAGGGCTCAGGGCTCAGGGCTCAGGGCTCAGGGCTCAGGGCTCAGGGCTCAGGGCTCAGGGCTCAGGGCTCAGGGCTCAGGGCTCAGGGCTCAGGGCTCAGGGCTCAGGGCTCAGGGCTCAGGGCTCAGGGCTCAGGGCTCAGGGCTCAGGGCTCAGGGCTCAGGGCTCAGGGCTCAGGGCTCAGGGCTCAGGGCTCAGGGCTCAGGGCTCAGGGCTCAGGGCTCAGGGCTCAGGGCTCAGGGCTCAGGGCTCAGGGCTCAGGGCTCAGGGCTCAGGGCTCAGGGCTCAGGGCTCAGGGCTCAGGGCTCAGGGCTCAGGGCTCAGGGCTCAGGGCTCAGGGCTCAGGGCTCAGGGCTCAGGGCTCAGGGCTCAGGGCTCAGGGCTCAGGGCTCAGGGCTCAGGGCTCAGGGCTCAGGGCTCAGGGCTCAGGGCTCAGGGCTCAGGGCTCAGGGCTCAGGGCTCAGGGCTCAGGGCTCAGGGCTCAGGGCTCAGGGCTCAGGGCTCAGGGCTCAGGGCTCAGGGCTCAGGGCTCAGGGCTCAGGGCTCAGGGCTCAGGGCTCAGGGCTCAGGGCTCAGGGCTCAGGGCTCAGGGCTCAGGGCTCAGGGCTCAGGGCTCAGGGCTCAGGGCTCAGGGCTCAGGGCTCAGGGCTCAGGGCTCAGGGCTCAGGGCTCAGGGCTCAGGGCTCAGGGCTCAGGGCTCAGGGCTCAGGGCTCAGGGCTCAGGGCTCAGGGCTCAGGGCTCAGGGCTCAGGGCTCAGGGCTCAGGGCTCAGGGCTCAGGGCTCAGGGCTCAGGGCTCAGGGCTCAGGGCTCAGGGCTCAGGGCTCAGGGCTCAGGGCTCAGGGCTCAGGGCTCAGGGCTCAGGGCTCAGGGCTCAGGGCTCAGGGCTCAGGGCTCAGGGCTCAGGGCTCAGGGCTCAGGGCTCAGGGCTCAGGGCTCAGGGCTCAGGGCTCAGGGCTCAGGGCTCAGGGCTCAGGGCTCAGGGCTCAGGGCTCAGGGCTCAGGGCTCAGGGCTCAGGGCTCAGGGCTCAGGGCTCAGGGCTCAGGGCTCAGGGCTCAGGGCTCAGGGCTCAGGGCTCAGGGCTCAGGGCTCAGGGCTCAGGGCTCAGGGCTCAGGGCTCAGGGCTCAGGGCTCAGGGCTCAGGGCTCAGGGCTCAGGGCTCAGGGCTCAGGGCTCAGGGCTCAGGGCTCAGGGCTCAGGGCTCAGGGCTCAGGGCTCAGGGCTCAGGGCTCAGGGCTCAGGGCTCAGGGCTCAGGGCTCAGGGCTCAGGGCTCAGGGCTCAGGGCTCAGGGCTCAGGGCTCAGGGCTCAGGGCTCAGGGCTCAGGGCTCAGGGCTCAGGGCTCAGGGCTCAGGGCTCAGGGCTCAGGGCTCAGGGCTCAGGGCTCAGGGCTCAGGGCTCAGGGCTCAGGGCTCAGGGCTCAGGGCTCAGGGCTCAGGGCTCAGGGCTCAGGGCTCAGGGCTCAGGGCTCAGGGCTCAGGGCTCAGGGCTCAGGGCTCAGGGCTCAGGGCTCAGGGCTCAGGGCTCAGGGCTCAGGGCTCAGGGCTCAGGGCTCAGGGCTCAGGGCTCAGGGCTCAGGGCTCAGGGCTCAGGGCTCAGGGCTCAGGGCTCAGGGCTCAGGGCTCAGGGCTCAGGGCTCAGGGCTCAGGGCTCAGGGCTCAGGGCTCAGGGCTCAGGGCTCAGGGCTCAGGGCTCAGGGCTCAGGGCTCAGGGCTCAGGGCTCAGGGCTCAGGGCTCAGGGCTCAGGGCTCAGGGCTCAGGGCTCAGGGCTCAGGGTTCAGGGTTTGGGGTTTAGGGGGTTTATGTGGTTTAGGGTTTAGGGGTCAGGGTTCGGGGTTCGGGGTTCAGCGTTTAGGGTTTAGGGTTTGGGGTTTGGGGATTGGGGTTTGGGGTTTGGGTTTGGGGTTTTTGGTTTAGGGTTTACGGTTTAGAGTTTAGGGTTTAGGGTTTAGGGTTTAGGGTTTGGGGTTTGG
>NW_010366887.1:0-241 GCF_000414095.1 Morus notabilis
AAACTTTTGGTGTCGTAAAGAGGCCCATAATTCGTCAGATCAAAGCTTTATTGGCCCTCTACAACCGCCCCGAAAACCGCGACAAATTTTTGTGTCGTAACAGGCCCCATTACCCGTTAGATCGAACCTCTCTTCGCAATCTACAATGGCCAAAGGAACGCTCAAAACTTTTGGGGTGTAACGGCACCCATGAACCGATAGATCTAATCTCTGTTCGCGCTCTACAACCGCCCCGGGAAGG
>NW_010366887.1:775-1569 GCF_000414095.1 Morus notabilis
CCATCATCCGTTGGATCGAAGCTCTCTTCGCGCTCTACAACCGCCCCGGGAAGGGCGACAAATGTTTGTGTCGTAACGGGGCCAATCAACCGTTAGATTAAAGAAGCACTCTTCACGATCTACGAATGCCACGGGAACGACGACAACTTTTGGTGTCTTAATGGGGCCCATCATCCGTTAGATCGATGCCCTATTCGCGATCTCCGACTGCCACGGGAACGGCGAGAAGTTTTGGTGTCGTAACGGGGCCCATAATCCGTGAGATCGAGCTCTCTTCATACTCTACAACCGCCACGGGAACGGCGACAACTTTTGGTGTCTTAATGGGGCCCCTCATCCGTTAGATCGATGCCCTATTCGCGATCTCCGACTGCCACGGGAACGGCGAGAAGTTTTGGTGTCGTAACGGGGCCCATAATCCGTGAGATCGAGCTCTCTTCATACTCTACAACCGCCACGGGAACGGCGACAACTTTTGGTGTTGAAATGGGGCCCATCAGCAGTTTGATCGAAGCTCTCTTCGTGATCTACAATTGCCACAGGAACGATGAAACTTTTGGGGTCTTAACAGGGCGCATCAGCCGTTAGATCGAAGCTCTCATCGCGATATACGAATGGCACGGGAACGGTGAAAACTTTTGGTGTCGTAAAGAGGCCCATAATCCGTCAGATCAAAGCTTTCTTCGCCCTCTACAACCGCCCCGAAAACTGCGACAAATTTTTGTGTCGTAACGGGCCCCATTAACCATTAGATCGAACCTCTCTTCGCAATCTACAATGGCCAAAGGAACGCT
>NW_010366888.1:0-663 GCF_000414095.1 Morus notabilis
TCGACCACTAAGCCTTTACTGAGGTACGCCATAAGCTCGTTAAAGCTACTGCCGCCACTGCCACTGCCACTTGTTGACAAAGATTCACTGCCAGTTTCTGTTTGAGTTGTCTTCTTCTTTTTCGTCAACCCGAAAACATTCAAGAAGTAATGCGGGTTTTCATCTTGTTGTTGCCATTCCTGTACTCTAGGAGGTACTCTAAACCTAATCTCATATTTACTATAGATCGAATATATTTTTTCCTTTATTATTGGATATTGGTCTGAACAATTGATGCCTAAAAATTCACCAAAGTTTTCTAAACTACTTTCTAAACCTTCTAATTTTAATCTAGGATCAAAAATAGTACCTAAACCATACAACAAAGGCAACTTAGACCAATATTTTATAAATTTCCTTTCCATAGAATGGATAGGAATTGCTAAGATTAGGTCATCCCTTTATTCACTACATAAAATACTAATTCGTAAAAGTTCTCCTAAAGCTAAAGGTGATGTTGGGTAATATGTTCTACTACATTTTAGAGTCACTTCATGAAACCTACCTAAAAATTGATACAAAACTTCGGCAATTTGCCAATCGTATGCGTCTATATATCCTACTCCTACTTTTGTACACATATAGTTTGTTAGAGCATCCTTATAGGGGATGCATTGTTGAAGC
>NW_010366889.1:0-3070 GCF_000414095.1 Morus notabilis
TTAATATAACCAGGAGGTTGATCAATGAATACCTGTTCTTCCAAGTCTCCATGTAAGAATGCCGATTTCACGTCCAACTGGAAGATAGGCCATGAGTTTTGTACTGCCAATGCGATCACCAATCTGATTGTGTCATGACGAGCAACTGGAGCAAAGACTTCTTTTTAATCGATGCCAAACTTTTGCTTGTAGCATTTTGCTACTAAGCGAGCCTTGTACTTATCGACTTCACCGTTCTCCTTCAGCTTCATCTTGTACACCCACTTCACGCTAATGGTTTTTTGCCCTTTTGGAAGCTCTGTCAACTCCCAAGTATTATTTATTTCAATGGCTGCGATTTCAGCATCCATCGCCTTCCGCCACTTTGATTTTTTAACGGCATCTTCAAAAGCTACATGATCACAATATGAAAATAGAGCAAAGTGTGTAAGTGGGCCTTCAGTTTGATCAATCCCAGTTACCTCATAATCAGTCATCCAAGCTGGTCTTCTTCTAACTCGTCGAGGTCGATGATCATCTTCTGCTTCAACTGGTGCTTGTTGCTCGTTTTGCACGGGCTGTGCGTTCTCTAAAGGTTGTTGCCTTCCTTCTTCATTTTCTCCATCAAAATCAGCTTGCAACTGTGCATTCTCTAAAGGTTGCTGCCTTCCTTCCTCATTTTCTCCATCAAAATCAACTTGCATTTGTTGTTCAGCATTATTTTCATCCTAAATCCAGAACCGTTCTTTATCAAACACTATGTAACTTCCCCCAAAAAAAAATGAAAGAATTATTATCCAAATACAACTTTCAAATCCAAATTTCAAAGTAAAAGAAAAGAATTTCTAAATAATTTTTTTTTTTTTTAAAAATGTCATTGAATTCCTCATAAGGTTATACATTGAGGAATTATCCAAATCCATATCTCAATTAAAATTAAAATCTCAAACTCAAAAGAAATCAAATTCTAAAATATGTTCTTGCAATTCCTCATAGGGTCAGACACGGGGAGTTCTCCAAAGACAAACTTGAAACTTCAGAAATACGATTGACTTGATTCCTTATTAGATACGCGAGCAACCTAAAATTTAGATGCAGTTTCAAAATCAAATTAAATCCTGAAATTCTCAACAAAATAAATCAAATTTAAAAACTCTTTCAATTTCTTACAAGGTCATACTTTGAGGAATTATCCAAAACTTCTAAATTAAAATTCGAACTACAATTGGCTTGATCCCTCAACAGGGTATGTAGACAACTCAGCCAAATTTATCGAGTTCAGTCGCAATTCCAAATCAACCCAAATTTTCCTAAAAATTACTTCAATGAGATCTTATCATTATAATCACAATCAAAGGATTTTCCCTTTCACTATGAGATTCTAATTAAGAAGTTATTCTGAATGAGTCGAACTAATTGTTATATTAGTTATAAATTATAGATCCAAGCCAATATTGAGAGCGAGAAGATCTTGTTAAGTGCATTGTGATGTTAGTTGCACTTCAGTTTAAAGTGACGTTTTTTTCAATATTCTAGAAAAAAAAAAGTCGTTTTTAGTTTTTCAATATAGTTACAAATAAAAAACAAATTTAGTGGGGCTTAAGCTCTCACTACCACTCATAAAAGGCTCCAGTGAGGGCTTAAGCCCCCACTAAAATTTTATAATTTAAAAATATATATATATATATATAAGTGTGTATTATATTTCATTTTTATGCAGTTAATCTCCACTCAAATTAATCTTATAGCACCCATTAAATATATCAATTTCACCAAAAATGCAAAGCACATGAAAACTATAAACTCTATCTTGAATGACCTTGATAATGAAATTAATATACAGTATTTTAAAAGCATCGAAATATATTAGGGATAATTACCGTGCATTGATTATTTTTTTATTAAATTTTATTTTAATTATTAGCTCCACTAAAATTTATGGCTCTATTTTTGGGCATCACTGGCCATCCCTGCTTGTACTGTTGTGCAAAATTTCATTCAACATCAAAAGGACGTTGACAAACTTATTATTCGGATCAAACGAACACTTATAATGAATGTAATAAGAATGCCCTGTATAACTTTAAGAACCTTGCAAAATAAACAAATATGGGATCACTATAATGGTACAGAGTATCGACCGAATGTGTCTGATATTTAAGGCTATGTTCATTTTACTGATTCGAGTTTATAATTCAAGTTTTGCTTCAGTAAAAATCTCTCAGAAACAGTTACATTTAAGTTTTTTGTTACAGTAAAAGGCTCTCACATAAAGTCATATATCAACTCGAATCAGCGAACTAAACGGTCTCTAAGTCAACAAAGTTAGAGAAAATTTGAGCAAGTTTTTGTTGGGAATAGTGTCCTAAAAGCATGAGATGTAATAGGATATTTATTATTTAATTAATAAAAGAGTTTATTCATCATTTTATGTGCATATATTAATGAATATTTTATGAATATCAAATGAAAATTCCGTGATTGTTTATGTAACCTTAAACATAGTATATAAGTGTTATATACGAGAGGATAGTATTTAAGGATAATAATCAAAAACATTGTTCATAATGAATTTAATTAAAGTTCAGAATCTTTAATTAAAATATTATTAATACATGTCATTCCCATTTAGAATGAAACGGTGTTATCCGCACTGTTAATATAGCGAGATATTGAATGAGTGTATTTCACATAATAAGATTATGTGGAACAAGGACACATACACAATATGAATTTTTAATAATTTCCGTTAAGAATAGAAATTCTAATTGAGTCTACCAATGGTCATATATAAGATGATTTTAATCTTGAGTTCTTAACAAACTCTTATTTATGGATTTATGTCTTTTGATTTACTCGGTACGGATTCTGAGACCCTGAATCCTATTCCTTGTATTTTGGAGACATAATGAAATAGGTAGCTGGGAATGTTATTATACGAGATGAAATCCATTCCTTCTTGAGAAAGAAGTAGATAAATAATTCTCTTGAGTGTTGATTCGGTACTTGGATTAGTTAGAGCGCTCTGGTTCATGAATGTGTTTTATGAATCACTATCCATTAGAGAATCAATGGTACTCAAGGATGCAGA
>NW_010366889.1:3237-15964 GCF_000414095.1 Morus notabilis
TTATTTAAATAATGTGATTATTTAAATTTGAATTTGAACACATCTAGATTTATCCATTTAAACTTATTTGATAAGTTGTTCAATTTAGAATTCAAATTAATTTAAGTTTGACTTAAATTCAAATTTGAATTTGAATTAAAATTGGACTACAGAATAAAGGATGATTTCTCTTCCTTCCCTATCTGTTTTTTGGCGCCACACACAAGGGAGAAAATCCCCATCATGGCCGGCCACTAAATGGATAAGGGAAAGGGATTTTTTGTTCCAAAATTCAAATTGGAGATAGGGATTTGATTCTGTTTTGAAGTTTGACTTCTACTCTTTAAATATGAGAATGATAGAAAGTTGTGGAGACAATTTTTGAAACATTATTTAGCCCTAAAAATAGTTGGTGGCCGAATTTCTCAAGGAAAAAGAGAGCAAAAATATTTTTCTCTAAAAATTCCACATCGTGCATGCGTTGGTGTTTGTAGAAATTTGAGTGTTTAAGAAACCTGTTTTTGTCTCACGTGTGCCCACACACACGTCTACGTGAAATCAAGGAATTGACGTGGAAGACTTTGGTTTTCTAAACACAAAGATTAGAGCAAGGACTGTTCGTGGACAAAGAACTCAAGTTATCATCCGAGTTGGCTTCCAAGTATTTTTTCGGATTGAGTTTTTGATATATAAATTACCCTAGATGAGAAATTGCATAAAAACTATTATAATGGTATAATTTTACTACATTATTTCTATAAAAATTACCCTAGATGAGAAGTTTAAAAGTGTAGTATTGAAATATAGTAATTTCTTTTTGAAATATTTTAGAAATAATATACGCACACAATAATTATCATTATTAATATAATTTTCTCATCTTATACTCTTATTTGATTATAGAATGTATTTTTAGTTATATTTCAGGGCTCATCTTATATTGCTAATTCGAGTTAAGATGTGATTTTATGTGAGAAATTTTCACTGTAGTAAAAAAGTTAAATTTAATTATTTTTAAGAGATTTTTATTGTAACAAAACTCAAATTTTAAACTCGAATAAGTGAAATAAACGAGACCTCAATGTGAATAATAAAAAATTATTCATTTATCTTAATTTACTTTTTTTTTCATTTGTCCGAGGAAAAAAAAGGAGTTAAATTGCCCTCTCACACGCGCTTAAAAAGAAACTTTTCTCTCTCGTTCCCGCCCTTTTTCAAATTCTCTCCCACACCACAGTGTCATTCACTATGGCATTAATTTCCCCAGAGAATCTCCTCCGCCGTCCCCAACCCACCCAAAAATGCACACTGGGCTGCCCCGTCCTCGACCGCTGCCTCGGCGGTGGCATTCCCTGCAACTCCATGACCGAGCTCGTCGCCGAGAGCGCCTCCGGTAAGACCCAGTTCTGCCTCCAACTCGCCCTCTCCGCCCAACTCCCGCCCTCCCGCGGCGGCCTCTCCGCCTCCTCTCTCTACCTCCACACCGAGTTCCCCTTCCCCTTCCGCCGCCTCCACCAGCTCCGCCGCGCATTCTGCGATCGCCACTCGATCGGCCGGGAATTTGATCCTTCTGACAATGTGTTCGTCCACGCCGTGCATTCTGCAGACCAATTGCTCGATGAAATGCGCAAGATAGAATCCTTCCTCTCCGAGCGTAAACCCCGGTTCCCCGTTAGAGTCATCGTGATCGATTCGATTGCGGCGCTTTTTCGGTCTGAATTTGACAACACCCCTTTTGATCTTAAGCGAAGATCGTCTCTTTTCTTTAAGATATCGGGCAAATTGAAGTCATTGGTGGATAGATTCAATGTCGCAGTTGTTGTGACGAACCAGGTGGTTGATTTTATGGGCGACAATGGAGGTATGAATGGACTGAGAATTGGGAACTTGAAATATTTGTATTCGTCCGAAAGACGGGTTTGTCCCGCTTTGGGTTTAGCTTGGGCAAACTGCGTGAATTCAAGGTTGTTCTTGTCAAGAAACGAGGAAGTTATTCGAGAAGAGAATGGCTCTGCGAATGCGGGTAATGGGGATACTCTCCGTAGACAAACTAGAAGACGAATTCATGTTCTTTTCGCTCCTCATTTGCCCGAATCGTCGACTGAATTTGTTATCAGAAGAGAAGGGGTTTTTGGAGTTGACAGATGAACGGTGTGTATTTGTGTATGTGCATGGTAATTTGCATTTTGCAGCAATTGTTGTTGTTATTATTATTATTATTATTATTATTATTATTATTATTATTATGATTATTATTATTTCCATAGCTATAAAATTGCTTTCTTCTTAAAATTGCAATATTTTATGTCTTGGTGAAAGGAAACATGATAGAGATGACCAGTTACTTAGAGTTTGTAGAAATGATAAGTTGAATCTAAAGTTTTAACTTGGCTCTGTGTTGCAGTTTTATCCTTCTGAATGACATTTGTTACGCTCAATAATTGCAAATTCAAGTTGATGTCTTGGAAATTGTGAGAGTTTGGAGTAATTTATTGGTAGATTATTATCTATTTGTGCTGTGAAATAGTGTTGAAACTTTGGATGGGCTGCCCGCGACCATCCGAAAAAATTGAGTTTTTACCCGAGTCCGAGCCCGAGCCGCCCGAAAAATTCGGGCCGCCCGCCCGAGCCCGAATTTCATCTTGAATGAGCCGCGGGCTTGTATTAGGCCGCCCAAGCCCGCCCGAGTAGCCTGAATTTTTTTTAATATTAAGTTATTTTGTGTTAAAATATATATATATATATATTACAATTTAAAATTTAAAATGAACACACGAACTATATAAAATAATTATTTCTTTATTAATTTTTAAATTTATAATTTATGATTGTATCGTTAAAAACCTTACCAAGAAAAATCCAATTGAGATAAAAACTTGGCAAGGAAAAAAGAGTGCAATCATTTTGTGACAAATTACAAATTTTACAAACTTACAAAGTTATACAATTACAAATACAATATCAAAGGTAAATACATATTTACAAATTATAAATTTACAATTTAATTTGAAGCTGAAGGATCGTCTTCAAAATTAAATGTTAATCAATTAAATTCATCGATCCATTCTTGGCTTGCCGGTGAAATTGTATCTTGTAGATGTTGATCGGCCCGATTCTAATCCTTAATGCAAACCAAGGCTTCAACAATATCCCTTTGCAATGCATTTCGGCGTTCCTCAAGTATTCTTCCTGTCGTATTGAAGGCTTGTTAGGAAGAAATAGTGGAGATTGAGATCGAAAATATATCCATTGCCAATCGAGTTAAGATTGGCCAAGTTAATACCCGTGCCCTCCACCATTGAACTAAGTCAAACGATTCTGTCGTACCACCGACTACTAAGCCTTCATTGAGGTACGCCATAAGCTCGTTGAAGATGTCGTCGCCACTGCCACTTATTGATGAAGATTCACTCACAGCTTCTGTTTGAGTTGTCTTCTTCTTCTTCTTCAACCCGAAAACATTCAAGAATGAATGCGGGTTTTCATCTTATTGTTGCAGTTCCTGTACTCTATGAGGTACTCTAAACCTAATCTCATATTTACTATAGATCGAATATATTTTTTCCTTTATTGTTGGATATTGGTCCGAACAATTGATGCCTAAAAATTCACCTAAGTTTTCTAAACCACTTTCTAAACCTTCTAATTTTAATCTAAGATCAAAAATAGTACATAAACCATACAACAAAGGCAACTTAGACTAATATTTTTTAAATTTATTTTCCATAGAATGAATAGGAACTCCTAAGATTGGGTCCTCCCTATATTCGCTAAATAAAATACTAATTCTTAAAAGTTCACCTAAAGCTAAAGGTGATGTTGGGTAGTATGTTCTACTAAGTTTTAATGTAACTTCATGAAACCTACCTAAAAATTAATACAAAACTTCGGCAATTTGCCAATCAAATTCGTCTATATGTCATACTCCTAACTTTACACACATATAGTTTGTTATGGCATCCTTATATGGGATGCATTGTTGAAGCATAATGTAAGTTGAGTTCCATCTTATAGGCATATCTAACGCTAATGCTCTGTGAGGTATATTTAATGCTTGTAAGAACCTAAACCAATCTTCTTGTCTTTGGTTACTACCTTGAATCTGTGCAAGACTATCTCTAATTTTTTTAATGTGATTACCCATTTCTTTTAAACCGGATTTAACTATTAAATTGATTACGTGACATGCACAACATTGGTGAAAAATTGTACCGTCACCGAATAAACTTAAATCATTTTCAAAGAACTCAAATGCTTTTGTATTGCCACTAGTATTATCTAATGTTATAACAATTACTTTATCTCTTAGTCTAAATTCATCAATTACATTTAAAATTGTATTATATATTAAATCTGCGTTATGTGATCCTAGAACACATTTAAATCCTAATATTCTTTTATCTAAATCAAATCCTTTAAAGTAATGTCCGGTTACAGCTAAATAATCTTTGTTGCCAATGGCAAACCAAATATCGGCCGTTAACGCAACGCACCCGCTAGTCGAGTGTAAAAGGTTTATTAATGCTTCTTTTTCTTTTTTAAATAATTTTAATAAATCTTTCCTAATAGTAGTTTTTGAAGTGAATTGTGCATTAGGATTATGTACAACCTTAATATATCGTTGCCAATTAAGATGCTCTACAAAACTAAGTGGTTGATCTAAAGCAGCTATCATTTGTGCAACTTCCATACGATCTACTTGCGGATCGTATTTTCAAGTAATTAGACCACTGGTTGCGCGATCAAAAGATAATTGTGTTTGGCGGAGTTCAGATCCGCCGGATTGGTTAAGCTTTTGAAGACACTTTTTAGAGTGTCTTCTCAAGTGTGTGGTGCCATGAATAGTGTCACCTAGTAATTTAGATAAACAATATTTACACTGAGCTATCTGTTTAGTGTTACCTTCATTGTCGATCTCATCAATTATGTCGAAGTAATCCCAAACTGTCGAGGTGCGCTTGCATTTCCTCCTAGAGGTTGCAACACTTGCAGACGCACTCGCACTCGCCGCTTCTCCACGCCTACCACCATTGCGACCACGACCTCCAGTACGTCCACCAGGGCTCATATTAGTGGATTCCTGCGTAACAAATTCATTAGTGGGAAATTGCCCTTCTTCCATGTTGTGTTGGACATCAACGGGAATACCACTATAACCAAAAGGATCCATTATAAAAAAATAAGAGCGATTTGAGAGAGAGAGCTTTAGGATAATGTGATAGTTTTTAGAAAAATTTTGAAAGAGATTTGAGAGATCGAGAGAGATTGAGAGAAGTTGAGAGAGATTGAGAGAAATTGAGAAGGATTGAGAGAGTTTGAGTGAGAAAAATGTGTGGAGGATGGGGGGTATTTATAGGGAAATTTTTGGGTTAAAAAATTGATTTTTTTTTCAAAAAAATCAATGTGCAACGGCTAGTTAGGTTAAACGGGTCGGGTTTGGGCGGGTTTCGGGCGTATTCGGGTGGCAACGGGCAAAAAAGTAGCCGTTTGACGGGTTTTCGGGCATCCGGACAAATCGAGCAATTCGGGCAACTCGGACTTTCGAGCAAAATTTGGGTTTTCGGGCTTATTTTTGGGTCGGGCACAACGGTCGGATTTTTGAACGTATTTTCGGGCAGTTCGGGCTCCGGGCGGGTCGGCCATGGCTGGAAAAATTCAAAAAAAACTCCGCCGGACGACGGTCGACGACACCTACACGGCGGCGGGCTCCGGCGTGGTTTCAAAATTCGGGCTGCCCGAGCCCGAATTTCCACCTTGGACGGGCCGGCATATGGGCCTGTCCGCCCAAGCCTGAAAAAATTCAGGCTTCGGGCAGCCCGCCGGCCCGAAGTTCCACCACTACTGTGAAATGAACTGTTATAGTTATATAGAATCGAATGCGATGTTAGTTTTCTTATTTGCTCTTGGGAGTAGTCCCGGTAATTCTTCTAGAAAGACTTCCACGAATTGTTTGACAATTGGAATGTCCTCCGGTCCGAACTTAATTTCTTTAGATTTATCCACCAAATTGGCCAGATATCCTATGCATCTGCTAGCTAACATCTTACTTGCTCTCATTGCGGATACCATCTACACTGGCCGCTCTTAAAATGTCCATGTGTAAGTGAACTCTCATTCCTCAGGTGGCTTGAACGTGACCTTCCGACTTCTGCAGTCAATGACAGCGTTGTATTTCCTCAGGAAGTCCATTCCCAAAATGACGTTGTAATCACTCATACTAATGACTATCAAATTCACATACAATTTTCTCCCACAAATAATTATTGGAACATTTCATAACCAATAATCAGACAATAAGATCTTCCCAGAAGGCAAGGCAGTCCTAAAAGGTTGATTTATTCTATCTTTTACACTATTTAGATGCTTCTTAATCTTAGATGACACAAATGAATGCGTTGCTCCGGAATCAAATAAAGCGTAAGCATCATGGTTGGCTACAGGAAGCTGACCTATCACCACTGCGGAAGTTCCAGTTGCTGCACCTCCCCTAGTGTAGGCATAGATACGAGCTTGGGGTTCCAAAGCTTCTAATCTTCCCTGAGAAATCTGGGGTCCGTCGATCGTGGCTTGGATTGCATGCAGCTGGTTTCCTAGAGCTCTCGGCTGATTTTGAATCCTCTGTTGATTCTGACTTGCTCGATTCTGGGGGTTGGAATAACAATCCCTGGCAAAATGGCCCTCTTTCCCACATATGTAACATCCGCTTATCTGAGCTCTACATTTTGCTGGATGCTTCATTTCGCACTTGTTACAATTGGGGAGATTGTTGTTAACCTGCTCGGCGTTGTTCTTCTTCTGAGGTTGGCCTTCCCGGGTTGAAATTCCCCTTCCTCTTATTATGGCCTTGTCCATGCTGATTGGGCTTTCGGGTTTTGTTTCCCTTTAGCCCTTTCCTCTTTCTTAGCTTAGAAGAATTTAGCCATTTTCTCCCTGTTTTGGTTGACCCAGTATTCTGCATGAATTGCTCGACCAACACAGTCTTCCACAGTCGTAGGCGGTCTGCCCCCTCCGCTGATCACCACAGCGAGGTCAATTCTAAACATCTTCATCATCCTCCTAACTTCCTCTCGCTCTGAGGTCACCATGTGTGGGCATAAGCGAGCTAGTTGCTTGAACTTCTGCATGGCATCTACTACAGACAAATTTCCTTGATAGAAATTATTAAACTCATCTTCCTGGGCGGCCATGTTGTCTAGATTGAAGTACTTCTCATTAAATTCCTCGATAAAGTCATGCCAAGTCATCTCATCGACATCCCTTTTCAGCTCCACTGGCTGCCAGCATCGGCGAGCTTCCTTCTTAAGCATGTAAGAGGCACACAGGACCTTATCTTGGTTATTCAACCTCATAAGGTTCAGGACTACTTGAACATCGGTTAGCCAGCTGTCGGCTTCCATTGGATCTATGGAACCATGGAACTCTGGCGCTTACATACGACAGAACCTTTCTAAGATTAGGATCTAACGCATATCCTCTGCTGGGTGGTGGTTTTGTCCTTCAGCTTCTGCAGGTGCGATTGGTGCAGGCGGTATCTCCTTACCGTTCTGACCAGGGGGATCTTCCCGTGCAGGTGGGTTTTCGTAGGCTGGTTCGCCTCCAGCTGGGGGTACCTGATTTTGACGTGCTAGCTATTCACGTAAAGCGTTCATCTCTTGTTGCTGCGCTTGTAGCAACTGTCTCATCTCGGCTATCTGAATCGTCCAATCAACCTATAGCTGTTCTCGAGCCGCTTGATCTAATGGTCAAACCATGATCCTTCATTAAAAGAAAATACTATGTAAGTTTTCTATCTTTCTCTACGTGTAAAATTGTGTCTATTGTATGGAGATGTAATCGTATCCTGGTAAGGATACAATAAATCTTGTTTACTTGATACGTGATTTCATTCAGACATACACTTTTGATTCATAAATAGAATTTTACTCTCATTTATGCATAAACTTTTAATCTCATATAAGCTTGATTTCACAACTTTTTAATCATAACTGTCGGGAGTGTTTGTCACTTCCCGTATCATATACATATATCAACATATCTGTTGGGAGTGGCTACCACTTCCCATAATACATCAGCAAAATGCCTAGTGAGGTCAAGGTGAGAGGGGCTACCACTTCTCATAGTACATAGAATGTTAAAATAACGTCTACTGAGAGTGTTTATCACTTCTCACTGTACATCATTACAAAAGAAACTCATGTCGAGCCTATGTGAGAGTGGCTACCACTTCTCAAGATACGAAAAGTGTCCTATATAAAAGGGTAAAATATACTGTAGGGGACGTTATCAGTCAGATGATAACCCAGACTCAACCTCTGCGTCTCTATTTGAGATCTCCTCGTCGTCGAACATCTCGTCCCCCGAGGGATCTTCCTCATCTATATACTCATTATCACTCGCGATGATGACATGCTCTGGTAACACCACATCATAGTCCTCTGACATGTAGTCTATTGACTCATCATTATCTTCATCACCATCTGCATGATATCCTTGTGCTACATCCTACTCCGGCTGAGCTATTGTCGCTGCCGCTGCAGCATTGGCCTGAAGTTGTTGCTGGACTAGGTGTAGCTCCTCTTCGCCATTCATTATCTCTGCCAGGAACTATTGGACGTGATAGTACTGTCCAGGATAAGGGACTAAGTCTTGAACATTCTGTGGTACCCCTCTCCAGATCAAATCTCAGACCTCTGAATACAAGATCTGGAATGGTATCATAGGCAACATGGAGTCCCGAAAACACTGGCACTAGTGAGCCATGGACTCTCCCTCATAGGAATCCCAGATGGCCTTTAAAGCCTCATAATGTCTTCTCTGCATATCCTCCCAGATATGAGGATCTCTTGGCACTTCCAGAGCATGAACCTCAGCAGCGCCATACAACACTGGCCCATACTCGGCTCTAATCTGTTGCTTGAACTGTTCCCAATTAGGGGGTTGGTGTTCAGTTCCCTTCCCGAGCCACCAAGCGAGAGCGTGTGCTCCTAATTTTGAGGCGGCCAATCGAACTCTCAGCCGCTCTGGAATGTGACAAATGTCAAAGGCTATCTCTAAAACGTTGATCCATTCCATTACTAAGTACGGCTGACAGCGACCAGAGAATGTGTGGATATGCATGTCCACAAACACGATCATAGCTCTACGATCCTCCTCGATCTGTCTAAGGTCTATCGGTGCAATCATACTCTATCGTAACGTAATAGTATTAACATTAATATTTACTCATATTCCAACTATTTACATAAATTTCTACTTACTTAGACTGGGGTGGAGTAGGCACACGACAGTGTGGAGTAGGATGGCAGGATACCGGCACTGATAACAAATATGACGACCCTCCTCAACGGCCGCTGCTGTAGCTGAAAATTAACTTATACTTACTGGAATTTTTTAAAATTTACGGAACATTTTTTTTAAAGTCTTATAGTAGACTTATGTTACGAATTGCTTTCTTGATCAAAATATTCAAACCTCAACATATCTTTTTTTCAAAGCATATAGATATATCTATATGTATATACTTACTCTGTAAGTCTTGCTTACTAATAGCCATAATTCACAAAACCATTTAACAAATAGTTTTAGAATCATAATTAGCAAAACTATTTATAACGTAAAACTAATTGCGGAAATATTTACGAGCGGTATCCATTCCCCGATCTCCACATCGTTCATCCATTCGCCGTCAGTCCATCAAATATTATATGCAGGTTGTTTACCTACAGTATAAATATTCTATGATGAGCTTTCGCTAAGCAAGTAGGAACTATCTCTCGCAAACTAATTGTAAGTTCACATGAATAAACATACATGAGCCAATTACGCTTAATTATGATCATGTCTTATTAAATTCTTATTATCTGATCTTATCTTGCTTACTTATGGGCCCGAGTGCTCGTACCACTTGCGCTCAATCATCGGGACGTGAGGGTTTGCAAGGTCCCCCACGACATCGTGATTACAACTGAACTGAATGCCTCCCTCTCAGAGGACATTATTATTTTTTTTCTTCTCCCTTGCGGAGTCTGAGTTACCTCCCTCTTAGGCTGGTACGGCACTCAACTGAGATTATTCTTATAAGTTTCTTTTGACTTATTAAGGTGTATGCAGTATGACATGGCATCATATACAATACATAAAGCATAAACATGTATATATAACATGTGTAACTTTTTCTTTAAAATTTATTCATACTGTAAGTGAGATTCCTATTTACCTGATTTTTTAGAGCTGGAATCTACTTTTCGCCAAACAACCTATTCTTTTACTTGTTTACTTCTGAAAATGAACACCCATTAAGAGTGTGAGATTAACTGTCATTTGCTATTATATTTTAGCAGTTTATGAAGGAAATCTAACCCTTTATTAAAGCATGTATTCCTCTCCTTTATTGAAGGATAATCTACTGTAAGGATCAATTTATTAAATCCTTAAAATCTTATTTTTCTTAATTTCCCTTATCATCCACTTGCCTAGATTGAAAATCAATTATCCAATCTAATAACTTATTCTCCATAATCTACCTCATTGGCCTTGTTATGACATTAAGGCCCAATTCGGCCTAGAAACTTATTCCCAGTGTTCTAGCTCTGTGGCCGTTGAAATTTAAACTCAAACAGGATTTCTTGAATTAAAGCGGGCGTTGGACCCACATCTAATCTTTGTAATTCTAAGGACCTAACGTATTAGGCTCGTAGGTGCCCGTCGGGATGATTTGCTCGATAAACCATTAAGTTCTTAAAAGAAACCATTTTTCTTGAAAACTTTCTTTACAAATATTTCCGTTAAAATGAAGTTTAACACCATAGTATTTTACTGAAATCACATCTCGGTTTCGTTGATTACCTTTTGTTAAAAACCAACACTGTGTTAGTTTTGTTTAGTTAAACTGTGCAGTTTCTGAAATCTGCGTTTTACTGCATCTTCGAGTCAGATTTTGAAAATCTGTTCTTCGCGACAATTCCTCATCTCGTTGAGATATAAAATTGTCGTTTTTAGAGAAAGCTGAAATTCAGCCTCTAAAGGCCTCGTTTGGCTGAAAATAGTGGCTGCTATTTTTTTTCCTGAAACTGTGTTGGACAGCTTGAACTGTTTTTGTAAAATGGCTTTAAACTTACTTTTAGAGTTAAAATTGGGTTTTGTCACAGTCATAGAAAAACATTCAAAACATCGAGAACCATAAGTTAAAATTTAGAAATGCTGGAAAATCTCGCTCTAGAGTCCTCATTTTCGCGTTCAAATTAACTGGAGAATTTTTCCTCTAACCCAAAATAAGCAAACTTAAACCAAGCCTAAACATACCACATAATACTAATCAAACTAACCTCAAAACACACAAAACTAACATAAAACTCACACACCCTTATTACAACTTATTTTCTCAAAAACCACAAATTACATCCTTGATTCACAACTTAATTTTGGTAGGAAAATAGAGGAGAAATGTTTAGAATTTATACCCTTGAAGAAAATCCTTGGTTAGGCTCCTCCTAGAACACTTGATCACCTTCTTCTTCCTCTAAGGTTTGTTAATGGCTTGGAATTAGAAGAGTATAAGAAAATTTGAGAAGAATATTTTTAAATCTCAAACTTTGCTAGAACATAAGAAAGAGAGGGTTTAGAGTTTATACTATTGGAGAAAATTCTGGACTAGACTCCTCCTAGAACACTTTGATCTTTTTCTTCTTCTTCTAATGTTTGCTAGTGGCTTAAGGTTAGGAGAGTGAGAGAAAATTTGAGAAGCAATGGGTAGGGAATGGCCGGTTTTGGTGTGTGGAAAAGGAGAGAAAATGTGCAAAATGTGCTAACTTAATGCTTGCACTAATGGTTTAACATTTATAGACTTTGCTTGATCTCTTCTTAGCTCTTAATTAAGCCTATCAAGCTAGCTTAATTAGCAAAGTTTTTAGTTAATTTCCCCTTGCTTGGCCGGTTTGGATGCTTCAAGAGAGAAGTGAAGTAAGCTTTCTTATCAAATAGTTGATTTAATTTATCTCATCATGAAATCTTCTAGCACACTCAACTAACCAAAATTTTTGCTATAAACCCCCTAAGCATGGCCAGCCAAGTGAAGAAAGAGTGGGAAAAAAAACTATCATGAGTACTCTTCATCTTTCACCATCACACATCATCCAATTATGCACATTAACCTACCCTTGTACTTTTGTCCACTCTCTTAAGTTTCCTTTGAAACTGTTAAAAATTATAATAGCTGTAATTTTCTCCTGTATATGTATTGGATGGTAGTTCGTATTGTGCTTAAAGATTCTTGGAATTAAGATTCTCAAACTGTATATGTATTGAAAATTCTTCCGCCTTAAAGTACGGTAAGAATTTATCAATCGAATTTACTTGATCGTAAAACATGAACTTAGCATGTAATCTGCTACAGAATTTAAGAATATAGATGTTAATTTCATAAATCCTTTAGTCACAAAATATAACATAATATATTATTTTTTTCAAGAAAAATCATTGACTTGAATAGGATGACCTCACGCATGAGATCATGAACTCGAAACCATTGCTCTACTACTCCTCGGAAAATACTCCTCGGCAACTTGTTCCAGTGTCATAAATCATTTAGTCACAAAATATAACATAATATATTATTTTTTTCAAGAAAAATCATTGACTTGAATACATAAATTGCATTATTTAAATTATGGGAGTTTCTTAATCATTACACGTTAGCCTTTGATAGGATGACCTCACGCATGAGATCATGAACTCGAAACCATTGCTCTAC
>NW_010366890.1:0-22125 GCF_000414095.1 Morus notabilis
AAGAGTGTACAAGAAGCCATGGGTTTAGAATTGCGACTTAGCACAGCTTTTCATCCTCAGACTGATGGACAATCTGAACGTAGCATCCAAACTTTGGAGGATATGCTTAGGATAAGTGGGTAACAGAGGCACTATGGATTTTGAAACCACTACTAAACACTTAATGTAATTAATATGTATGGACATGAATGGATTATGTAAAGTAAGTAAATATCACGTGACTTCGAGGCTATGCTTAGCAACCTTAAGTCACAATGTATATTCATGTACTCATGATGCTATTATGCAAACTGCATATGAATGACAATGGTGTGTAAATAATAATTTAAATTTATGTCTGCGCAGGAAAAAAAACTTAGTCTAAAATTTTAGAGTTTATAGTTCAAAAGTAGTAGAAGTTAGGAAATAAGCTAAGTATGAACGTAGTAATGATGACCAAAAATAAGGGTCATCACAAAATCTAACTCATATTTTAGGGGCAAAGAGTAGACATCATAAGCTTTCTAATGAGATATCATGGACCCAAATACGAGTTTTGTACAATTTATTATGAAGTTTTGAATCCAAGGTTTGGAAATAAGAAATTTTGCAGCAACTTGAGCCTAAGTTGCCCAATAGGATGAGTTATGAACTGAATATGGTAAATATGTTTTAATGGTAGTTGATATGACATATAAGGACACTTGTGTTAAAATTTGAGGATAAATGGAGTAGAAACAGGTAAGCAGCCAGCCATATAGTGGTTTTGCTTGATGGACCGGCGGAGGCAAGGGTGGCGGAAATGTTATGGGTACACGAGAGTGGTCTCTATTGCACACGCTTAGAAAACAAATTCCGCTACAGATTAATGTAACATAGAACACTAGCATGTATGTTCAGTTTTAAGAAAAGATATTACAACCATTGTCTTAGTAAAGAACAACGGACTGTAATAAGTTAAGAAAAGTTTTCGGGGACTAATTTGATATCCAAATCCTTAAAGTAATAGCAAGATATGTTATTAGCATAATAACATAACATGTTAAGAACCCGAGGGTTAAAGTAAAGAAAAAAAAAATTACCCGTATATGAACGTAATTTAAAGAGACGATAGTCTAGAAATGAATAATGGATTAGACTATAACTCAGCCATTAGTAGTAGTGTAAGGTTGGCGACCCACCGCTAGGGTGCGAGTCGTCACAAGGAGGCTATAAGCGTAATTGTGTTTTCAATTCTCTCTAAATAAGTGACACGTGGCAATTCCGTCACTCAATGTAACAGAAAGGGAAAACTTGTTAACGGAACAAAATTTGGGGGGAACGGATGTTACGCTTTAAAATTCATGGGGCAAAATGGTATAAGGGTCATAATGGTATTCTTGATTTTTACATTTCTTTGGAGTCGCCAATTTGATTTTGTTTTCTTGAAATTTATTTGGGCGAAAATATTTTATTTGTTGTTTGGTTGCCGAGAAACAAAAAAGCAAGTGAGCATGGAAAAGTTTATGGCCTTTGGATTCTTAGAGTGATTTTTTTTTTTTGTCTTGTTGATGATCAGTAATTGATGAGAAGGATGATCGATTAAGGCTATTGATGATCAAGCTAGAGTTTTAGATTAGGATTAATTTTAAAAATTCCCCCCAAACTATGACCATTGTAACACTTTGCCCCCCAAATTTTAAAACATAACATCCGTTCCCCCAAACTTTGTTCCGTTAACAAGTTTTTCCCTTCTGTTACAATGAGTGACGGAATTCACCACGTGTTAGGCACATGCCCCATCTGAAGAGGGTATTATCGTAAATTAATCTACACCATGAATTGCTCACAATACCCAGATACAGAGCCTACAAATAACGTTCATGGCCTTCTCTATCACCATTAACCATCTTTATGCCTCTCCAACAAACTCTCTCTCTAACTCCTCTCTCCCTAAAGATTCAAAATCAAACACAAAAAGAACAAAACTTGGAGAGAAAACCAACCTGTACATGAAAATATCCTTGTTATCAGTGAGAGGCTTCTTGCAGAGGAAGCAAGCCTCAAGGAAATGGGGATGGTGCTCTTTAAACCTGGCGTCGTAGAACCTCTCGGTGCCAAATCTGGGCAAAAATGAGGACGAACAAGAAAAGAAGGAAGTAAACGACGTTGTCGGAAGGCTCTTGAAGCTACTCTGCCACAAGTAATATAGAGGCCGAGAGTAAAACACGTGGTTCTGGTGGTGGTGGTGGCTGGTGGGGAAACCAGCCTCCATGTCGGCCAGGGAGGCCCGGTCATCGTCTTCTTCGATGAAACAAGGTCTCCTTGTGCCTGCAATGGCGTTTGTGTTCATTATCTTTCCATGTGCTTTTTCCTTGGGAAAACGGTTCAAGGTTTGAAGGAAGAGAGAGAGAGATGTGGAAGTGAAGGAGAGGGAGTGAGTTAAACATGGGGTAAAGTGAATCCTAAGAAGGAAAATGGGGAACAAAATGAGGGAAAAAAAAGAGGGAAAATAGGGAACGAAGATGGTGAATTTCTTCAATAAAATAGGGAATTATTTGATTAGGAGGGTATAAGCGTAATTGCGTTTTCAATTCTCACTAAATAAGTGACATGTGGCAATTCCGTTACTCATTGTAATAAAAAGTGAAATCTTGTTAACGGAACAAAATTTGAGGGAAACGGATGTTACGTTTTAAAATTTCAAGGGTAATAAAGTGTTACAAGGGTCATAATGGTATTCTTAATTTTTACAATTCCTTGGAACTGCCAATTTGATTTTGTTTTCAGGAAATTTATTTGGGGAAAAATATTTTATTTGTTGTTTGGTTGCCGAGAAACAAAAAAGCAAGTGAGCATGGAAACGTTTATGGCTTTTGGATCTTGGAGTGAAAAAAAAAAAATTTCTAGTTGATGATCGGTAATTGATGAGAAGGATGATCAATTGAGGTTATTGATGATCAAGCTAGAGTTTTAGATTATGATTAATTTTAAAAATTCCCCCCGAACTATGGCCCTTGTAACACTTTGCCTCCCGAATTTTAAAACGTAACATATGTTCCCCCCGATCTTTGTTCCGTTAACTTCCCTTTTGTTACAATGAGTGACGGAATTCACCACGTGTCAGGCACATGACCCATCTGAAGAGGGTATTATCATAAATTAACCTGCACGATGAACTGCTCACAATCAAACCCAGATACAGAGCCTGCAAATAATGTTGATGGCCTTCTCCATCACCATTAAGCATCTTTATGCCTCTCTGGAGGAAATGGGGCTGGTGCTCTTTAAACCTCGAGGAAATGGGGCTGAGTAATATAGAGGCCGAGAGTAAAACGCGTGGTTCTGGTGGTGGTGGTGGCTGCCGGGGAAGCCATCCTCCATGTCGGCCAAGGAGGCCAGGTCGGCGTCTTCTTCAATGAAAAAAGGTCTCCTTGTGCCTGCAATGGCGTCTATGTTCATTTTCTTTCTGTGTTTTTTGCTCAGGAAAATGGTTCTAGGTTTGAGGGAAGAGAGAGAGATATATGTGGAAGTGAAGGAGAGGGAGTGAGTAAAACTTGGGGTAAAGTGAATCTGAAGAAGGAAAATGGGAAACAAAATGAGGAAAAAAAAAAAGAAGGAAAATGGGTAACGAAGATGCTGAATTTTTTCAATAAAATGGAGAATTTTCTAATTATGAGGTATAAGCGTAATTATATTTTTAATTCTCACTAAATAAGTGACACGTGGTAATTATGTCACTTATTATGAGAAAATTTATTAACGGAATAAAATTTAAGAGAACGGATGATACATTTTAAAATTTAAGAGGTAAAGTGTTACGAGAGTCATAATGGTATTCTTGATTTTTACAATTCTTTGGAGTCGCCAATTTGATTTTGTTGTTTGGAAATTTATTTGGGGGAAAATATTTTATTTGTTGTTTGGTTGACGAGAAACAAAAAAGAAAGTGAGCATGGAAAAGTTTATGGCTTTTAGATTCTTGCAGTGAAATTTTTTTTTTGTCTGGTTGATATCGGTAATTTATGAGAAGGATGATCAATTGAGGCTATTGATGATCAAGCTAGAGTTTTGGATTATAACTCATGACTTGTTTTTTCTTATATCAATCTATTGTTTTCTATAAGCCAAGGGTAATTCCACCCGATTTATCAGAGCTTTCAGGTCGTATTCCAGTTCTATGTCCTCATGATTTGATTTCTTTTGTTTAGATCTTCTCACGAAAGATTACACGTCTGATTAGAAAGTCTTCGTCTCTACCTACAGCGATGCCGTCGTGGTAAGACAAATTTCGTTTAATCTGTGTTTTTGCTCAAAATTTGAATATTTTTTGTTTCTTATATCTTCTCAACTCAGAGCTCTTCTGATTCTCTCTCTAAACGGTGATTTGTATTTCAAATTGTGATTTTTCCTGTTTTAGATCTTTGTTTTGGTTTTGGTTTTTGGTGTTTTTATGGTTTTGCGGCTTTGTGGATCGAGTTTGTTTAGTTTACGTTCAAATTTTTTCCCGGAATGAGATTGTTTTGACCGGTTTGATTTGGATTTTGTACAAAATTTTCTGGTTTGGTGAAAAAATTTCAGGTGGTGAAATGGCACTCAAGAAGATCAGAGAGTACGATTCGAAGAGATTGTTGAAGGAGCATTTCAAGAGGCTCTCTGGCCGTGAATTGCCGATCAAATCCGCTCAGGTTAGTATTCGATTTTTTTTAATCTTTTTTTTCGTAGATTTTGTTCCTGTTTAGCTTATAGATCTCGAATGTTAAGCCTCTTTTAGCTTTTTTGCATTGCATTTTTGTAATAGTGACTTTCATGGCGACCTGATCTCCCTTCAATTGTCAGGATTTGATTAATCTGGTTCTGTTTGTGTATTTTTTCGTTGTGAACTTAATTTATCTTATATATTTAGGATTAGGAAGGTATAGTTCATCATATTCAGAATTAGAATGTAGAATTTGGATTTCGTCAACCGTTAAAAGAGTTTCTCTTTTCCTCTTTCTTTTTAGAGAAGAAATTTCTGGATTGGTGTTTGTGTCTAGCTTTGTGATAAGAACAGAATATTGACTACAACCAGAAAGAATCCGAAGAACGAAATATGATCTTTATTGACTAACGGAAATGAATTACAAAAGCAGTCTTTCGAGATACTGCCAAATCTCCCATGCTTAGCCTTAGCCAAGACTTCCTGTACAAGACTCCAGTATTTTCCTCCTTCTCTCAGTTCCCGAACCCCCCTTTTAATATCCTCTGCCTTCTCTAACTAATTCCCTCCCCAACTAAAGTCCACAGTAACTAACTAATAACATCCTTTCTAACAAACTACTAACTTCTCTAACCAACAAGAGCGGCTTGGTTGCTTTGAATCTGGACTACGCTCAAGTTGCCACTTTTGTCAAGGAGCGACTTGGCAAAGAGGTATTTATATGCTTTCCCTCTATTGTCATTCATGCTATACTAAAGAGTCTTAAACCGAAGGTTGTAAATTTTCTTGAGAAGTTGAGTTTGAGCTTAGCTTTGAAATTCTCTCTCAAACCTTCCTTCACGGTACAGGCGTACTAGCAACTCTACCTCAACATGGATAACGATTGTTCTCATTTCCTTTTAATTGTAGGGTTTTGATTCTCTCTCTATTTATTGATATGTTGAGTTTTATTTAATTTGTCCAAAAACTGCTGTCGATATGTTTTCCTCACCTGGATTCTGATTTTGTCTATCCATTTTGACTAAAATTTGTTGGCTCTCTTTTTTTAGAGTCAAGCATTTGAATAAGTAAAAAGAACAAAAGAGAATGTGATATGTGTATTTGCTTGAATTGTGTGTGTTTGGCAGTTTGGTAGTTTAAGCATTGGATTTCTACTAGAGTAGAACACCTGTGATCTGGGGATAAAGCCTTTTGAGATGTGTAATAGCCTCACTATCGCTTTTAATCTATTAGGTTGAGTATCTCATTGAAAACCATGAAAAACTTTGCTTGGTTGGGTTTATCAATATAGTCGGTTGACCGTCTAAACCGCCGAATCCATACAATATTTTACAGGTTGTTTGACTATTACAAAACTGCATTATTTATGCCGTGTATGGTTTTTATGATTCATGCTGTCGTGTAAGAAAACCACGTTTTTAGATTGATGATAAGCCCTTACTCAGGCAAGTGTATGTTAGGAGGAATAAAAGAGTCTAGGCAGGGACAATTGTCTTTAGTGGCTGTGGTAGTTCGGTATTGGTGGTTTAGTTAGAAATATTAGTATTAGTTAGCTTACGGGGGAAGTTTGGGTAGAGAGAGGAAATTGTATAAGAGGGGAAAGAGGAGGGAAAAGCAGTTATCGGGAAATAAACAGAAAGTGGACAAGTCTTGGAACAATTCCAAGCAAGGGAGGAAGCAGACCCTCGAAGTTCTGCCATTCAGTGTATAGTGATTGTTTCAATAAAATCCTTCGTTGATTCTTTCTTCATTCTTACGAATTTTGCAATTAGTTCTCTTAGTTCTTGATCGAACAAACCAAAGCTTATCAATTTGGTATCAGAGCTCTGTTCTGGGCGATAATGGCTGCCAGAAAAACAGAGGAGAGGTTTGAGGCGATGGAGAGGGAGATTCACCAAGTTAAAACTTCGGTGGAAAAGGAAATTGGCGAGGTAAGGGCGGAAATAAGCCAAAGTAGGGTGGAAGTTAACCAGAATATGGCTGTGATGAGCCAAAACGTTTCAGACCTGTGCCGATTGTTGGAGGAACAGATGCGTCTGTTGTCGGCGGCGGCGACGGCAAATCTGACGACGGAGGGATCTCGATCGGGAATCGCGAGAGTCTGGGAAGATGAGAATGGAGTAATCCCAGGTCTAGTTTGCGAAGTCGTGGAACGCGTGGACGAGGACGGCCGCCACCTGGATGAAATGGCCGAATTTAGGGTTTTTGGGGAAAAGGAAAAGGGGAAACGACGGGAAATGGATGGCAGGGAAAACCACGCTGGAGGAGAGAATGTGCGAGCTAGGGCACGAGTTGCGAACGGAAATCGCCCCGATTTTGGTCGCGATGGCCGGAATGGCCGACCTAGGGCGGGCGAGTTGGCCGACGGAGAGCGAAACTTCCGCGATTGGCGGCGCGGCGAAGTCCGAGCGGGAGGGTCTTCCGAAGATCTTCGGGATGGTCGTGGTGGACGGTACGGAGAAGGGGAAGGAGGAGTTCGCACATTGAATGGTGGTCCCAGGTTGAGGGGAGAGGGTCAAGTCGACGGGGGCAGAGTGGGTGGTCACACCGGAAGAGAAGGAAGAAGGTATTGGGAAGAAAACGAGGCTGAGGAATCCATGGAATTTTTTGGAAAATATGGGGAACCATGGGGAGGTGAGGATTTCTCACCAGTGAGACGGAAGCATCTGGATTACCCATTGTTCAGTGGCCTTGATCCGGATGGCTGGTTGTTTAGGATGAATCAGTTTTTTTCAATCAACAGGTTCACAGAGAGGGAGAAATTAACGACAGCTGGAATTGCACTGGAGGGAGACGCGTTATCATGGTTTCAGTGGCAGAACCAGCGTCGGCCTTTCATTACTTGGACTGATTTCAAAGTGGCTCTCCTGCAGCGATTCCGTTCTTCGCAAGAAGGAAATCTATGTGAACGATTCCTAGCGCTCAGGCAAATGGGGACAGTGGCTGAATATCGCCGGAACTTTGAGGTTTCAGCTGCTCCTTTACAGGAAATTCCGGAGGAAATCCTGGAAGGCATTTTTGTGAATGGTTTAAAGTCTGATATTCGGGCTGAACTGCGACTACTCCGGCCAGAGAGGCTTTCTGAAATCATGGACGTTGCACAGCGAATTGAAGAGAAGAACCTGTTGCTGCGAAGAGGGAATGGGGGAACACGGAGTTGGCGTCCCCAAGCAGCGGGATTCACATCCAATCCGCCAACGGGAACCACAGTGAACCAGTTTCCAGGCAGCAGCAATAGTACTGAGAGGCCGAAAAAAGAGTTTCCATTCCGGAAACTTTCTGATTCGGAGTGGCAGGAGAAGAGGAATAGGAGACTGTGTTTTCGATGTGATGAGAAGTTCACGGTGGGACATCGCTGTAAAAAGAGGGAGTTGCGGATTATGTTGGTTAGCGATGAGGATGAGATAGAAAACGAGGAAAGTGAGTCGGTCGAGGCAAAGGAGGAGTCCGGGGAGTTGCTGCGAACCGAGGTGATCGAGTTGTCCTTGAACTCCGTGGTGGGGCTGACTACACCAAAAACCATGAAGATAAAGGGGGAGGTCGGCCATTGTGAGGTAATTGTTTTGATCGATTCCGGAGCTACTCACAATTTTATCTCGCTTGCCTTAGTTTCGAAATTAAAACTGCCCATAACTCCTACGACTAGTTTTGGCGTTCAAACGGGAACGGGGGAGTTGGTACAGGGGCAGGGATTGTGTAAGGAGGTGGTGTTGACCATGCAGGATTTAACCATAATTGAGAATTTTGTGCCATTGGAGTTGGGTGGGATAGATGTAATTCTAGGTATGCAATGGTTGGAGACTTTAGGGAGTATGAATGTAAATTGGAAATCTCAAACTATGAGATTCAAAGTGCTCGGGGAGAATGTGATGTTGAAAGGGGATGCAAGCCTCACGAGATCATTGATCTCCCTCAAGGCCATGATGCGCACCATTCGCCATGAGGGGCAGGGCATTTATTTGGAAATGAGACAATTGGGGGTGGAGCAAGGTCACGGAATGGAAGAGGAGGGCAGAGGACAGCTACAAGAACTGTTACGGAAGCATGAGGCAGCCCTCAACATGCCCACCAGATTACCCCCTCATAGAGTGAAGGACCACCGGATAATCCTAGAGGATGGCAGCGGACTGATTAGTGTCCGACCATACCGTTATCCCCATTTTCAAAAGAATGAAATAGAAAGATTGGTGAAGGAGATGTTGGCGGCTGGAATTATTCAGCCAAGTATGAGTCCCTATTCCAGCCCGGTCTTGCTCTTCAAAAAGAAGGATGGAAGTTGGAGATTTTGTATCGATTATAGAGCGTTAAACAAGGCCACGGTTCCGGATAAATTTCCAATTCCGGTGATAGAGGAGTTGTTAGATGAATTGTGTGGTGCCACCATTTTCACCAAGTTAGATTTGAAGTCGGGGTATCACCAAATCCGCATGAGTGACGAGGATGTACCTAAAATGGCTTTTCGAACTCCGGAGGGACACTATGAATTCCTAGTTATGCCATTCGGGTTGACAAATGCACCGGCGACTTTTCAGTCCTTGATGAACGAGGTACTTAAGCCGTTCTTACGCCGATTTGTGTTGGTCTTCTTTGATGATATTTTGATTTATAGTCGCTCGTGGGAGGACCATATGGAGCACTTGGACAGGGTTATGTCGGTTTTGAGGGCCCACCAATTGTACGTCAATAGAAAAAAATGCCTTTTTGCTCAGGAACAATTGGAGTATTTGGGTCATGTGGTTTCCCAGACTGGAGTAGCCGTGGATTCCAATAAGATACAGGCCATGTTGGATTGGCCGTCCCCACGGACCAGTAAGGAGTTGCGAGGGTTCTTGGGCCTCACGGGATACTACCATAGGTTTGTGGCTGGGTATGGGGGTATTGCGTGGCCGTTGACACATCAACTTAAGAAGGACGCTTTTGCTTGGAATTCGGAGGCTGAGGAGGCGTTTCAGTGCTTAAAAAAGGCTATGACTGAAATTCCAGTTTTGGCTTTGCCAGATATCTCACAACCTTTTGTGGTGGAATCTGATGCTTCGGGGTTTGGGGTAGGAGCGGTTTTGATGCAACAGCAGCGGCCCATCGCTTATTTTAGCCAAGTCCTCTCGGCGCGTGCTCGCGCCAAATCCGTCTATGAGCGGGAGCTAATGGCCATTGTGCTAGCCATTCAGAAATGGCGACCTTATTTGTTGGGAAGGCGTTTTTTGGTACGCACCAATCAAAAAAGTCTGAAGTTCTTGTTGGAACAGCGCTTGGTGAGTGTGGAGCACCAGCGGTGGCTGTGCAAATTGCTTGGCTATGATTTCGAGATACAGTACAAACCGGGGCCAGAAAACAGGGTGGCTGACGCCCTTTCAAGACCACAGGCAGGGCTAGTTTTGATGGTCATGACTACTCCAATGGTGCTCGATATTGAGGAGTTGCAGCGGCAAGTTAAGGCGGATCCGGAGCTCAACAAAACCATAGAGGGGCTGTTGGCCGGAATGCATTCGTCGACGGGATTTACTCTTCAACGGGGGCATCTACTTTACAAAGGAAGGTTGGTCGTTCCTCCGAAATCTCCACTAATTCCAATCTTGTTGCGTGAGTTTCATAGTAGTAAGATAGGCAGCCATTAAGGGGTCTTAAAGACGTACAAACGGCTGGCTTTGGAATTTTTCTGGAAAAGAATGCGCAAGAATGTTGAGTCTTTTGTGGCTGCTTGTGCCGTTTGTCAGCAACACAAGACGTCCACTTTGTCTCCGGCAGGATTGTTGCAGCCTTTGCCTATACCGAACCGGGTTTGGGATGATATCTCCATGGACTTTATTGAGGGTTTACTGAGATCCGTGGGTTATAATTCCATTTTGGTTGTCGTTGATCGCATCAGTAAGTACGGCCATTTCATTGGCTTAAAACACCCGTTTTCTGCCAATACAGTGGCCGCTGTTTTTGTCCGTGACATTGTGCGCCTGCATGGGTTTCCACAGAGCATCATCTCTGATCGGGACAAGGTTTTTATGTGCCATTTTTGGAAGGAACTTTTCAGGCTGCAGGGCACTACCTTATGTCGCAGTACGGCGTATCATCCACAAACGGATGGCCAGACGGAGGTCGTAAACCGATGTTTGGAGGCTTATTTACGTTGCTTTGTCTCTGGCCAACCTAGACAGTGGTTTACACATCTTTCGTGGGCGGAGTATTGGTACAATACAAGTTTCCATGTCTCAGCTGCCATGACGCCATTCAAGGCTCTCTATGGGCGAGATCCTCCGCAGTTGGTGCCTTATGAGGCTGGTTCTACAGCCACATCGGAGTTGGAGAGGCAGCTATGCGACTGTGATGCACTCTTGACGGAACTGAAGGACCATTTGGGACGCGCCCAACAGACTATGCGAGACCATGCAAATCGGAAGCGTCGTTCCGTGGAGTTTGAGGTAGGGGACATGGTTTATTTGAAGCTTCAGCCGTATCGTCACCGAGCGTTGGCGCGAGTGAGGAATGAAAAGCTTGGCCCTCGCTATTATGGGCCGTTTCAGGTCCGGGCTCGAGTTGGACCAGTGGCATACTGGTTGCTCTTGCCTTCTCACGCTCGGATTCATTTCGTTTTTCATGTGTCCCGCTTGAAGAAGGCATTTGGGCCGATGGATATTCCCCAGTCTTTACCTCCAATGTTATCAGAAGATTTGACGTTGCAGGTGGAACCCGCTCAAGTCTTGGATACTCGTTTTTCTCCTACCACTGGGTCCTTGGAGGTTTTAATCAAGTGGCGCCACCTTCCGGACTTTGAATCTTCGTGGGAGCCGTTTGAGGTGATTCAGCGCCAGTTTCCAGCTTTCCACCTTGAGGACAAGGTGACATTTTTAAGGGGGGGTGTAATTGATAAGCCCTTACCCAGACAAGTGTATGTTAGGAGGAATAAAAGAGTCTAGACAGGGACAGTTGTCTTTAGTGGCTGTGGTAGTTCGGTATTGGTGGTTTAGTTAGAAATATTAGTATTAGTTAGCTTACGGGGGAAGTTTGGGTAGAGAGAGGAAATTGTATAAGAGGGGAAAGAGGAGGGAAAAGCAGTTATCGGGAAATAAACAGAAAGTGGACAAGTCTTGGAACAATTCCAAGTAAGGGAGGAAGTAGACCCTCGAAGTTCTGCCATTCAGTGTATAGTGATTGTTTCAATAAAATCCTTCGTTGATTCTTTCTTCATTCTTACGAATTTTGCAATTAGTTCTCTTAGTTCTTGATCAGACAAACCAGAGCTTATCAACTGATAGCTTGATTTAGGTGGTTGTTTGATGTGACCATCCTAATGTTCATTTTTAAGTTTTTGAGCATCTTTCAAGAAGCGTAGTTTTGGCTACAATGTTTGCCTTACGCTCGGATGAAGGGATGTATGCTTGGGTTGTCGCAAACTATGCCCTTAGTTCTCTACGAGGTGATCCTCTTCAGACTACTGGAATTATTAAACTCGGTGGAGCTTTTGCTCAGGTTTAGTTCCGCTTTCTTTTGTTAATTAATCTTCTCTGATGGGGGAAATCTATTTTTATAGTATCATGATCAGCATTCAAGTTATATTACCCATCCACTACTGCATTATTACAAGTTCATTTAGTGAAAACTTACCACCCGTTCGCTTTGTGGATTCGAGTTTTCAATTCGAGTTGAGATGTAACATTTTCTGAGACTTTTTAAACTGTAGTAAAAAAAGTTAGATGTGAAATTTTTTTAGAGCTTTTAACTGTAGAAACTTAAAATTGAAAACTCGAATCGGTGAAATGAACGAGGCCTTAAAGCATGCCTTTAGAATAGGCTACATTTTAAGAATCAAGTTATGAGACACTTTTCCCCTTTTGTCCATAGAAGGAATTTTATAAAAATTTACTTGGATCGTATAGTGTTCAAGTATTTGATAATGGATGCTAATATTAGGGATATTTGGACTCTGGTGTGTTTTTATTGCAGGTGACTTTCGGTTTCTAATGAGCCAATGCCTTCTGAGTATTCGTAAGTTGTTATATTTAAGAATATAACTTACAATCTCTACAGTCATAACTTTCTTATTTTAGTCAGGTAATTGTTATTTTTTTCCCTAATTGTGCATATCTATCTATCAACATGCTTATCTTAATAAATTGAGTAAAATGTGTAGATTGGATGTGAATTAAAACATTTACATTTACTCAGAGAAAATACAATTTTTTGTTTTTTATATTACAAAGTAAATAGCGGCCGAACATTTAATCTTTTAATTTTTACCTGTTACTTCTGGGTGATGAAACATGCCTATTCTTTTTTGAGTTGCCTTCAACCAATCTATTTGATGATTTTGCCCTTTTGCGTTAAATTTTGCCCTTCTAGTCGGCCACTTTAATTGTAGTTAATTTTCTCCTAAGATTTCTATTGGATGAAATTCATTGAGGCGCTATGATATGGTTTAGATGTTCTAACTGAAGATAGACCAAATATGTGTATGTAAACTAATTCTATATTATAAAAATTCTCAACTTTGTATATAATACAATAGTATTTCTCACTGCAACGTGTGGGCTTTTAACTAGTATAATCTACATTGTTGACAAGCATAAGATTACAAAAGGAGAACAAAACAAAAGCCATGTGGACGAAGAATGATCGAACAAAACAAACGCAATGAATTACGATTGTTCACTTCTGACGAAATCTATAAGAATTTGTATGAAGATATGAGGAAGATGATCAAACTGAGCAAAAGAGATGCTTCAATGTACTTCATACAAGGAGAGTGAGAATAGGATAATCAATTATTAAGACATAAATGTACGTCTTATTGTTCCTTTTTATGTTGAACTCACGAGGGGCTTTTCAAGCATGACAAGTGTTCCCGGGTCCGTTGGGGGAACTATGTGTGTCATGTCTGTATGAGCCTAAGAGCCATAGAGGGGCGTGTGAATGCAAGGGTGTTGACACGACACACATGTACGGGTGAACCATAGATAAATCAATTTAAATGACGTGTATGTATGTATGTGTGTAGGCACTGGTCATTGAATAGAATTGGCACCGGTTTATGAGTTTGCATAAGGCATTAGATTAAATTATATACGTTTATTAAATAAATAAAACATGTTATTGAACAATAAAGTTTATCATTATAAAATGAATATGATGACCATAGTGAATAACGATATGATAAAAATTAATAATAGCGAGATAAGATTAGAAATAATAAGATAGCAATTCTTTAATTAATTATGTTGCTAATGAGATTAAGAAAGAGTATACCTGCTACTTACCCAATAGACTTGGAATGCATCAAAATTATGATGAAAATATATGCCATAGAATTAATAGGAAAAATGTTAAAGGATTGCACGCCATAGGGATCTAAACTAGTAATTGGAGATGGACTGCCCTCTCTTACTATATATTTATGGGAGAAAGAGGGAAATATGCCAAGACTTGAGATGAATTAAAATTAATAGGCCAATAGTTTACATAAGTTAATAAATAGACTAAATTACTGTTTTTGTCCATAACTTGTCTGGTTATGAACCATAACTTGACAAGTTTGTCAATAACTTATCTAGTTATGAATCATAACTTGACAAGTTATGGCCTATTAATTTTTATAACTAAAAATTGGCCTATATACTTTCTTAAGCTTTTCATATTGTCCTATTTTCTACTATTTTCGTATATTTAATTGTTGTTTTAAGAATTTATAAAGGACTGACTCTATGGAATCGGTATGGCTTTATTGATTAAATTTTAGAATTGAGCTATGTCATGTATGTATTTCTTGTATTAGCTCAATGGTAAAATTTGCTCTAACTAGAATTACCTAACGCTGACCTGTGCTTTTGATTGCATATACGTTGCTCTCACATATTTATTCTTACCTTCAGTAATTTTTTAGAGGGTTGGTGGTTTGATTTCCATTGTCGAATTACTTTCTCAACTGAAGAAATTGGGTTATAAGGGCTTTTAGTTTTGTTGTCATAGCTTCTTTTGTAAGATTTTTCATTAAGGGCCCCATGTGTATTTATAGATATTTTCAATTAAGGAAGTTTGACGCAATAGTTAATAAAATAATGAATGGTAAATCCTATTTGGCCAACTAGAGAAATGGTAGTTTTCCTAAACTAATGGCTTTTTATGGAAAGAGAATATTTGATGAAATTAGGAAACTAGTTATCTTTCCACTTATAAATAAACATGTTAGGTTCCATCGGCATATACGTTAAAAAGAGGATTAGGAGACAGAAACACAGTTTCTTTTAAAATCTTCTAAAGTTCTTTCAATCTCTTTGAGAACTCAACATGGTTCAAGGTACGTTTTCTCCTTAATTATTGATTTGTGAAAATCATATATGTAGAGCCCTGGGTTCACGAACTTATGATTTTCTGCTGAAGTTTATTTATCTTCTCTCTAATTGAAAAGCCTGATTCTGTTGGTGAAGGAATTATAATCATTATTTTTTTTTCCGCTGCGAATTTTTATCAAGTATTTTCAATTTAATGATATGGACCAAGCGAATGCGTATGAACGTTATTGAATCTGCATGGAGTTGTTTTCGTACGTGATTATATGGTTCGTGATTTCTGATTATTATTTCATGATGCGTTATAATATTGAGTGCAGTTATTGTTTTCTCAAATGTTGTTGAATAGGTTCTGCCGATTTCCTTATACTCATTTATTGATCAACGTATATACTATGCACTACGTGTTTAACCATAAGTACAGCTTTTGGCATTATAATATCGTGTATATCATGAGCCATATTAATCGGAGAAGGAAAGATTATTTATTATGTCA
Source organism: Morus notabilis (assembly GCF_000414095.1). NCBI lineage: Eukaryota > Viridiplantae > Streptophyta > Magnoliopsida > Rosales > Moraceae > Morus > Morus notabilis. Next base: position 15,428 of record NW_010366890.1, read on the forward strand.
TTAAATTGAATGGACTTTTGTCCTTTATGATTGACTATATGGTCATTTAATTGTTTTGATGATGATGATGCCATTTTCCTGGTTGAAGATTGCATTACGTAATTCATTGGTTTGATTATTTTATAGATTTGATATTAATTTATGAATATAAATTTAGCATGATTGGTATTTTTATTTATTTAATTTGATTTAAATATTATGCCTGTTGTTGTCATAAATCACCAAACTTTAATGTTTATTGAATATCGAATTATATAATTATGATTTGCAATTTGATAGATACTTATGAATGATTTGCCAGTCACCAAAGTGGCTGAACCCTAAAGTTTTATGTCTAGCAAATTATATAATATTATAGATACTTATGAATGATTTGCCAGTCACCAAAGTGGCTGAACCCTAAAGTTTTATGTCTAGCAAATTATATAATATTATAGATACTTATGAATGATTTGCCAGTCACCAAAGTGGCTGAACCCTAAAGTTTTATGTCTAGCAAATTATATAATATTATTATTTAGTTTGATGTCTATATTATGATTAATTTGTTAGTCACCAAAGTGGCCAAATTAGAAAAATTTCCATAGATGTCAAATTAAATAAAATTCGGTTATCCATGATTATGCGATGCCTATGAATGAGATGACATGGTGGTAATATTTTCTACGTAATGGGTACATTGAAGTTCAAAGATTATCAAATATTTAAGGATCGCCCAAAGGTTGATTAGTCATTTTATAATCATGAACATTAAAGTGGTTAATTGATATACTTTGGTTAGATATGTTTAGCATATCCAAAGATAGCAAGCGTGTCTAATTGAACTTCAATTTAATTACCAATTGCGTAAAATAAAAATAAAAATGCATCAATTATGTTTATTGTTATATATTGTTGTATCACCCAAAGGTGAACTTCAATATGCATTTAATGTTTATGTCTGAATCTGTATTATGTGTTTAATTTTTTTATTATTATTATTTTTAAACCTTGAAGTCAAGTATCGGCACATGGGTCAAGTGGGAGAATGTAAGATTTTTTCGTTTAATGCCCCTGGATATTTCCAATTGAGGAAGTTTGACGCAATGGTTAATAAAATAATAGAGGGTAAATTCTATTGGTCAACTAGAGAAATGGTAGTTTAATGGCTCTTTGATGGAAAGAGAATATTTGATGAAGTTAGGAAACTGGCTCTCACCTATAAATAAACGTATTTGGTTCCATCGGCATGTACGTCAGAAAAAGGGTTAGGAGAGAGAAACACAATTTCTTCTAAAATCTTCTGAAGTTCCTTCAGTCTCTTGGAGAACTCATCATGGGCTAAGGTACGTTTTCTCTCTAATTATTAATTTGTGAAATTCGTATAGTTCTAAAATCTTGGGCATTACCGTTTATGTAAAATTAAGATTTATTTGCATAATTGAAGAATTACTTGCATCTTTATGCATGAGAGATTTATTGTCCTCAGGATTGTTACAGCAATTGCTTTTAGGAATTCTTTAGGAATGCCTTCAAGAATGTCTTCTGAAAATGCTTTCCAAATTCCTTGCTCAAAACGAAGTAGGCTAGTCCTATTTATAAGCAATTTCCAAGACAATTTATGATTTCTTTTTAGAAAAAGAAGTTTGCTTTGGATTTTTTAGTATTATTAATTATAATTATACAAAAGTGGTAGCAAAGATATGTTTTGATCTTGCCACGTCAAAGAAACTATGCAATTTGCTTATTATTTAATTGATTGATTTTAAGGGAGTAGGCAAGCATAAGCTTTTTCCAGCCACACATATAAACTCTCCCTCGTATTTTCATTTGTTAAACGTTTCTTTATTCATTTAGTCCTAGAGAAGTAAACTTCATTTTAAATCTTATATATATATATATACACAGACACATTCTCTTAAAGTGAGCAAAGTTACTAAACTACCATTTTCTCCATCAACATTCAAGTAAAAAATTTAAGGGTATAAAAGTAATTTACGAGTAAGATTTTTTCTTTCCTCTCAATTTAACTTTCAATACCAAACAAGTGAAAGTAAGTTCATTTTCTTTCCATCTTCTCATACCAAACAACATAAAAGAAAATCAATTTTCTTTCCATCATTGTTATTTTCCATCACTTCTATATTTTCTTTCTATCCTATTTTCTTTCCTTCTTACCAAACACTAATCGATTACGATAAATTGGATCGGATTTTGCAGTTTTTTCTTCTGCAGTACCTCAGCATAGTGTCGTTCCAATTTGGCTTGGCCTACGGGTTGTGGAAGATGTGTACATTTAATTAATGCAGTTTTGAGTACAAATATCTCACTCTATATTTGTCTTTTGGGTCAAATTTTATGATAAAGAATCCTTTCATGCAATGAAGTATATATCACTTAGCTAATGCATGTCATGACATTTGAATAACAATTAAATATTAAATGAAACCATATATGAGGAGACTTCATGGAAGTTACTAAAGCCGTATACATATTTGTATCCGTAAGATTAATTTAATAATGTTTCAAAAGGATTTTGTGATGATCTTATTATTTTAGAATAATTCTCACGGTACCTTGTCTGTAAGGCATCTTGTACTACTAGTTTAGTCGCGCTAGAGTTGTTTCCATAGGCATTGTTGTACTCAATGACACCATGACATTATTTCCGGGTGTGTAATCTAAAATCCATCCCCGATCCATTATGTGTCCCGAAACAATAAGGTAGATGTTTCTAGTATCCACAAATAAATATATGATTACTAGAAATTACTGTTCACCAATTGAGTTTTTTGTCCATTATTGAGTGAAAGGAACAGGTTATACAAATTTTGCCCTCCTTTCTCTTGGAATTCAACACGGCATCAAGCCGTCAAATATTACTTACGATGCCTAACATCTTCACCTCTTCATGTTTTTATGAATTCTGATTGTTGGGGAAGTTTAACCATCTCTTTAGTTAGAACCTAACTCTGCAGAAAATGATATCTTTTAATCAATATGTCTTGTTAATTCCAAAATTTTCTTCCTATACTGCATTGATTATTCTTTGTTCATTAGTGTAACGACTCCTCACGGGCTGTCACAGTTATCTTAACTTTCAAACATTTACCTTTAAACAAAAATGCGGAAAATAATTAAGTTTGAAACACTTTACTTTGAACGACTTGAAGAAATTGTAAATTTTTTTTTTTTCATATTATAACTTTAAAAACTTTAAACCTCATCAAAGAAAAATAATCTTTAGGTTCAACTCATTTATTAAAATTCATACCGTAAAATAAACTTTAAAAAAAAGATCTTAAGTATTCTTCAAATTAAAACCACCATAAACTAAAGTTTCAAAACAATAAAAATAAAAATTTAAAAACATTGTTTAACATTAAGCACTTTCATTCAATGATCATTTTTCCCATTTTTCTATCACCCACCGCTCGCATCTGCTCCAAGATTCTTCATGGCTACATCTTACCCTTTAAATTGTCTGCAACATGAAATAACTTATATAAGCAAGGGCTTAGTAAGAAACTTAAATCTCACAAACGTAAATGAACATTTTTATTCATCAAAACATCATCATGAGAACAATTATTTTTTAACATGTTTAAATTTTAAAATCCATCATATATTGGCCCTGTACCATCATAGCGTGCTAGCAATGGAAAGCATGGGATAGCAAATCTCATACCAACTGTGATAATAAGACCGCTCAACGGTCACCATCAAGGGTGTACAACGCCATTTAAAAACATAAAAATACATATATACATTTTTCTTCAAAATATCATCATAAGAGGATTATTAAAAGCGTCATAACATCGTCATAAACATCAAAATCATATACTTCTCAATTATTCAATTCATGTTGCTGGTGATAGTGTACTTACCTAAACGCCCTACTTAACTTTTTTAAATTTTTCAACGGTGATGCAACGAATAAAGTCTTCGGGTGCTCACTTCTAAAACCGTTCATGCCATAATAATAGAAACAAAACAAAACAATCAAATAATAACTATGACTAACATAGAGTCTAATAGAAACCTACACTCAAAATCATGGAATCAAATTAAAAACCGAATAGCCTTGAATCATAGAACTCATATTCATGGTATAGCCTCACTCATCATCATCTCATAAATACGTCTCTCCTCTTTCTCAAACAAAAACTATCATTGACAATCAAGTCCGCACCCTTGAAGAATTCTAACCCAAAAGAATAAATAACAAGAGGAATCATACCTTAACGATCTCGTATTTTATCTTGATTGCTAGAAGAATTCAAAAGAAAGATGAGCTTGATGACTGATTATGGAGGCTCTCTATTGTGGTGTTCTTGAACGTGAAAGAAAGAAGAAGAAAGAGGGGAAGAGAGAGAGTAAGAGCTTGAAAATGTTTATTGGTTCATAAGTCATATAAAATTAAAAGGTGTTAATTTAGTATTAATTGGGGATTAATTTTGTGATTAAATGACCCCTTAATAGATGGGAGAATGGCTGTCATTAGGGTGTAAAATCGTGTGGAAGGCAAATAAAAGAGTTAGGTCAACTTCTAGAATTTTCGTTCATGTTTGCGTGCAGTAACCGACAGTAACCTGGTCGGAGACTGCTGGATATCCGGATGGTATACTGGCCACATCTTCTTACTCCAGTGTCTGATTTGCGCAAATGAGAAGGCGTTGGAAAGCTTATGAAAGGCTCTATAGTTTTGTATAAACTAATGGAATAATTTCAGAATTTTAAAGGTCCAAAATAGAGCTGAAAATTAACGTCATAGAAATAGTTCTTTTGTCTAAAAAGAAAAATCAAGGAAAAACTTAAAATTTTTCTAAGACACTTAATTTCATGCATTATAACATGAAGTACATCATATCATGAACATATATTCATTTATCAAATCATTAAAAAATGAACACATATATATATATATATATAATTTCTATAAAATGGCATGAACTTGTTTTTAACACCTCAAGTCCTCATCGCGTTCACATTTAAAATATAACTCAACGTAATATTAAAATTAACTAATTGTAATACTATAACATTATTCAAGTTAATTCTTAAAGTCTATTTTTAGAAATTCTGTCAGTTAGAAAAATTGGTGTTACAATTAGTGATAAAAGTAGAGTCCTTATGTGGACTGGAATAACACTGACGTAACAGAGATAACAGCGCAAAGGCCGTCGAATTAGAGGAATACAAGATTGGAGTGAATGCAATATCACCGGGCCTTTTCAAGTTTGAGATAATAGAAAATCTCACGCAGAAATCTGGGTACTGTAAAAGATAAGCAAATCAAGGAAATCAAAGGAAGTCAATGAAGACAGCTCAGACAAACATATTGGATAACAAATCATATACAACTATGTGTGGGAATGAACGTGGACAAGATCACAGATAGAAATATGTATAAACAGAAAGTTGACATTTCTTTGTAATCCTTTGTATTAATCTCATACCATAATTTTCTCCCTATGGTTGAGATTCCTTTCTTACTTTTTTTTTATGCTTTGTCTGCAACGGTAATATTGTAGGAAACAATTATAAAAACCTATGTTACACCACCGTCGAGAAATTGACCACTCCTTTGGACGACAAGCGCCGAGGCCTCCATGACAAGGATCGGTCGCTGGCGTCGAGGGATCAGTTGTAGCTAAGGTGCCCTTCATACGTCGAGAGTTCATGCAGGACGGCGCGCGTCAAGGGCCCCGATGGTGTGGTAAAGGCCACGACGTCGAGGAGGCGGCCATGTCCAATCCAGAAGATAGTCCTGTCAACTCAAGGAAAGACATACTATATCAACTACTACTGCTGAAGTCAGGAAATCAGGTAGCTGGTAAGAGTTATTCGCTGACTTAGGCAGTAATCATGGAAATACAACTGCCTGTTGGTAACCGAATCGAATTCGGATGCGGAAGCGTGGGGAAGGGCGGATCAAGTATAACAAAAAGTTTCGCAAACTTTTGAGATACTCTATAAATTATATTAATTTATGCACGAATAAATTAATCATATTAATTTATTTATTAAGAACTCAATTAGGAAAAATACCTGGAGGCCGACTCGGATGATAACTTGAGTTCTTTGACCACGAATGATCCTTGCTCCAAAGCCTTGTGTTTAGAAAACCAAAGTCTTCCACGTCAATTCCTTGAATCTACGTAGACGTGTGTGTGGGTACACTCGAGACAAAATCAGGTTGGAACAAACACTCAAATTTCTACAAACACCAACGCATGCACGATGTGGAATTTTTGGGAGAAAAATTTTTCCTTCTCTCTCTCTAGGGAATTTCGGCCAGCCCCCAAAAAGTAGGTCAAAAAAAATTGTCACGCGCAATTTTTTATCATATCTTATTTATAGAGTAGAAGTCAAACTTCTAAAAGGAATCAAATCTCTATCTCCTATTTGAATTTGAAACAAAAACTCCTCTACCTTATCCTTGATATGGCCGGCCCTTGTGTAGGGATTCTCATCCCTGTGTGGCGCCAATTACAGATAGGGAAGGAAGAGAAAATCATCCTTTATCCTGTAGTCCAATTTTAAATCAAATTCAAATTCGAATTTAAGTCAAACTTAAATTAATTTGAATTCTAAATTGAACAACTTATCAAATAAGTTTAAAAGGATAAATTTAAATTATGTTCATGATTCAAATTCAAATTTAAATAATCACATTATTTAAATAATAATTAATTCTCAATTAATTATTTTTGAGT
>NW_010366890.1:22603-59142 GCF_000414095.1 Morus notabilis
AACTCAGGATTAAGATCATTCTATATATGACCATCGGTAGACTCAATTAGAATTTCTGTGCTTAACGGAAATTATTAAAAATTCATATTGTGTATGTGTCCCTGTTCCACACAATCTCATTATGCGAAATACACTCATTCAATATCTCACTATATTAACAGTGCGGATAGCACCGTTCCATTCTAAATGAGAATGACATGTATTAATAATGTTTTAATTAAAGATTCCGAACTTTAATTAAATTCATTATGAACAACGTTTTTTATTATTATCCTTAAACATTATCCTCTCATATACAACACGTATATACAATGTTTAAGGTTACATAAATAATCACGAAATTTTCATTTGATATTCATAAAATATTCATAAATATATGCACATAAAATGATGAATAAACTCTTTTATTCATTAAATAATAAATATCCTATTACATCTCATGCTTCTAGGACACCATTCCCAACAACTACCAAATCCCAGAATTAAGAGATTGATGATGATCTCCTCGGGAAATGCAGAGGGTGTCTCTTATGTGTACAAGGCTTATAAATAGAGTCATGGGAATTCATTAAGTTTTTTACGCACACTACTATACTACTCCAGAGAGAGCTTGTAATCACAAAGCATTAGTGCATTCGCAAGTGGATTAGGCAAAGAATTTTAGCCGAACCACTATAAACTTGTGTCTTCTTTATCTTAGATTCCATCATTAACCTCTAATCAACACGTGAGAGATTATTACGAGTGTTCTCGGAGAGTTAATTCCTTGTTAACTGAAAACAACCGTCAACAATTGGCACTAGAAAGATGGCATCCCGTAACCCAGAAATCAATCCAGCAGAGTGAATATGGCTCCGAGAAATACTTGCAGCGCGACGGTAACTTAGAAAAGCCAGGAAGGCCAGAGCCATGTCGTCGGAGGAAGGAATCCGACGAATCCGCCCAACGGCGGCCAAGAACCAGCAGGGACACGGCCCAACCGAGGGGCGCAACCACGGGCCGCTGGAAACCCCCAGACCGCCTTGACCAGCTCCAAAGGTAGGTTGAAACACTGGCTGTGGCTATAGAAAGGATGGCCATAGCCCTCGCCGGATGGGAAGAGAGGCCAGATCCCATGCCGCCGTTAGAGGATGCGCTGATGAACCTGGTGAACGTCGCCGTCGGGAACCAAGTAATTGGTGACCGATGGGGTCAGTGACAGTGGGGCCAACAACCCCCATCTAGCTAGGTCGAATAGATCTGTGGGGAGCAGGCAACGAGCTGCCAGGAGGAGAGCCCAGGAGAGGGCCAAGGCCCAGACGGTGAATGACCGAGAGGTACCCCTCGACCGCAGGAGAACGTGAACCAAAGGAACGCGCTCCCAGTAGAATCCTTGACCGTGCGCGAAGGAGACCTGAGGGTACGACTGAACGCTCGACGTGACCGAGACGTGCAGCGGACCAAGGAAGAAGAGCTCGTGGCCGAGAATAAAGCTCTAGCCGAGAAGATGGCTAGACTAGAAAAGCAGATAGGGAGTCGGCTGAATAACTTCGAACAAGTTGTGGGGAAGGTGGCCGAGGCCGTGAACGTCAACGCCAAGATTTATATGTCTCATGACCACCCCTTCATAGAGAACATCATCCAGGTACCACTACCTGATAAGTACAAGCCACCACATATCCCCTTATATGATGGAAGGAGTGACCCAAACGACTAGCTGGAAGTCTACACAAGGCACATGGTCCTATACGGATACCCCGAGGAGGTCATGTGCCGTGCGTTCAGAAATCATCTTTCTGACTCTGCCAGGAGGTGGTTTAGCTCCCTAAAACTGAACTCCATACCCAGCTGGGATGACTTAAAGAACGCCTTCCTGACTCAATTCATAAGTGTCAAAAAGTACATCCCACCGAAGCAAAACCTGTCAAGGGTGTACCAGGGACCAAACGAGTCCCTAAACGATTAGATAGCCCGGTTCGGGGAACAAGTGGCTGCCACCGAGGGGATCTCCGATGAGGTAGCTTTGATGGGGGCCCTGTCGAGCATGAAGAAAGACACCCTATACAACACGAATCTCGACTGGAGGCCACCCTAGACCTACCAATAATTCCTGGCAAAGGCCCAGGGATTCATCAACGCATAGGAAGCCAAAAAGGGCCTAAAAAGAAAGGTGGTTGCTCCCACCAACGAAAAGGTGGGACAGCCGAGCCACCAAAACAATGGCAAGAAGCGCCGAGGTAACCCTCAGGTGCAAACGGAACAAAGGTACAACCCGGCCCTAAACAACAGTGGTGGCAATGCCTCGACGGGGCAGGGGGACACAAAGTGAGCCAAGCCACAGAAGTACGACGCCTACACCCTATTAACCATGGGGATCGAGGACGTCTATCATGAGATCAGTCACCTCCAGGTACTGCTTCGGCCACCACCGCTAAAGTCTGACCAAACACGGAGAAACCAAAACAAGTACTGCAGGTTTCACGGCGAGAGCGGACACACGACCAATGAATATTTTGACCTAACGGATGAGGTCGAGAGGTTGATCCGGGAAGGGAGGCTCAGTAAGTACCGAGCTGACCGACGGGGTAACAATAATCGGATGAACAACGACCGACGGGAGGACCAAAGGCAAGACTATCCCCCCAAGCCCGTCGGCGTGATAAGGACGATCTTTGGAGGGCCGTACCTTGGCAGCACCTCTCACCGCGCACATAAAGAATACGCAAGGGAGGCGAAGGACAAGTTGAACCAGAGGGTTATGAGTGTGTCCGGCAGAAAGGCGAAGGCCACAATATTTGAAGAGATCGAGATAACGTTCTCGGAAGCGGACCCAAACGGGGTGCATTTTCCCCAGAGTGATGCTCTAGTAGTAGAGGCCATGATCAGAAACCAAACTGTCTGCCACATCTTGGTGGACAACGGCAGTTCAGTGGACATCCTGTACGTTGATTGTCTCGACAAGATGGGGATCCCTCGAGCAAGACTGCAGAACAGCACACAACCCCTGTACGGCTTCACCGGGGATTGTGTTGTCCTCGAGGGACTAATAGAACTCCCCATGACAATTGGTAACCGACCACACACCTCGACTGTTATGTCACGGTTCTTGGTGGTGAAGGGAGGTGACCAACACAACGCAGTCATAAGGCGGCTGACGCTGATGGCATTAAAAACGGTTATATCGGTCTATCATCAAATGATAAAATTCTTGACCCTCAACGGAATCGGAAGAGTCAGGGGAAATCAGTACGAGTCGAGGCTCACATACTCAGAGACGGTCCACCACTACGCCGAGCCAGGGCAGACGAGAAAAGATATGAGGATGGTCGTGACCAACACGGAGGCGGTCGACCTAGATCAGAGACTCTCAGACAAGGAAACGGGAACGGGGCCAGTCGAAGAATTGATCGAGGTCCCCATCGACGAGAAGGAGCCTGCAAGAAAGTTGAGGGTAGGCTCAGAACTTGAAGAGCATAGCCGAAAATAGTTGGTAGCATTCCTCAGAGGCAACCCTGACGTGTTTGCCTGGACCCACGAAGACATGGAGGGGATAAGCCCGGACATAATGAGTCACAGGCTCAACATAGACAAGAAGTATCCCCCCAAGAGGCAAAAGCGTCGATCGATGAATGCTGGGAGGTATGAAGCTCTACGGGAAGAGGTCGACAAATTAATAAGAAACGACTTCGTCCGGGAAGTCCAGTACCCCGAGTGGGTTTCGAACCCTGTACTAGTGTTAAAGCCCAGCGGATAGTGGCGGACCTGTGTCGACTTCAGCGACTTAAACAAAGCCTATCCGAATGACAGCTTCTGCTCCCGAGGATAAATCAGCTGGTCGACGCCACAGCAGGGCACGAACTCCTGAGTTTCATGGACGCCTATTATGGCTACAACCAGATACCGATGTTCCACCGCGACGAGGAACATACATCGTTCATCACTGACAAGGACCTATATTGCTACAAGGTCATACCCTTTTGCCTTAAAAACGCGGGAGCAACATATCAATGCCTGGTCAATAGGATGTTCGCAGACCAGATAGGTAAAACGATGGAGGTGTATGTGGACAACATGCTAGTGAAGAGCAGGAGGTCCGAAGATCATGTAGAAGACCTCAAGGGAATGTTCGACGTACTGCGGAAGTACAGGATGAAGCTTAATCCCCTCAAGTGTGCATTTGGGGTCAAATCAGGAAAATTCCTAGGTTTTATGGTGAGCATTCGGCGAATTAAAGCTAATCCGGAGAAGGTACAAGTGCTCCTCGACATGAAATCACCACTAAAACTCAAAGAAATCCAGAAGCTAACGGGTTGCATTGCCACACTCACTAGGTTTACTTCGAAATCTACAGATAAGTGCATACCATTCTTTAACACCCTGAGAGGGAACAAGTCGTTCAATGGACAGAGGAGTGTAACGACCGGGAAAATTTTAGGTCTAATCCGGACAGTCCGGTATTTGACCGAAATTCTCTCTGCAACAAAAAGTAGTAGATTTTCAGCTTGATCAATGAAATGTTATGCAGAAACTTTATTTACGGGGTAAAATTTCTCGAAAAGTGTAAAGTTATAATACGAATATTTTTACAGAGAAAATTCATAAATATCAGTTGTGAATAGTGAAATATCGGTTAAAAGTTAGAAATTTTAGCGGGTATATTTTAGTTATGAAAAACTGAAATATTTGGTAAGTGACCAAATGACCAGTTAGAAAAAGAGTAGAAATATTATAAGTAAGGAAAACAGTAAAAGTTCCTGAAACAGGATTTTCCCGAGTCAGTTAAAGCGGGAAACTACTCAAAAACCAGTACCACGAGGGTATGCGTTTTGGACAATTCTGAAACAATTAAATGAGAATTTCAGAAAAAGAAAGTGACTAATGAGATACCCAAGAAAATTGGGTTCAACACAAAAAGTTTGACCCATGGTACTTGATCGTCCAGAAAAGCGGGTGAGAAATTATCGGTACCGGAAAGAGACTCGTTTTGAAAAATAGAAAGTTAGGTCTCGATAAGAAAAATGTGGGAACATAGAACCACTTAAGTTAATTGTTAAACTTAATTAGAATTAGTAAAATTAAATTATTGGAATTAAAGTAATTTCTTTAATTTAATTTTGAAAGTAATATGAGATATTATTAGAAATAGTAATATAATATTCATATTAGTCTTAATATTGGCCTACGTGGGACATTAGAAGCCAAATCCTATTTTTTCCTAAGTGTGGCCGAGAGAAGAGAGAAAAGAGAGAAAATCACGGGGAAATTCAACGAATCACCCGTTTTCACCGAAATTTCTTCCGTTCAATCCGGTAGAAACATAACCCGAGGCGTTCTAGTAGAGAATCTCAACTTTTAGAGGTAAGATTTCGGATTTTTCATGAGAAACTGCATGTTTTTCATTTTTGATGAATAGTAACTTATCTCGAAAAAAATCTGTAAAACTGAAAATCGAAACCGAGGTTTTGTAAGGGACTATGATAGGAGTTCAATGTGTAAATATTGAAACGATTGAACAAAATTTTTTGGATAACACTAAAAAATCCGAAAACCCTAGAAAGTGAAGAACATGAGTTTTTGTTCAATTTTATGTTAGAATATGTGTTGAGGAATATGAATCTTGACTCCAGGTACCGAAATCGAAAGTAGAACGAGTTATTGAAAACTCAGGAAACGAGAAAAACAAGGTGAAACTCTACCAAATTTCCTAAAAATGAATTAGTAAGCAATAAGTTAAGAATTCGACTCTTGAAAACGAATAACTGTTTTCAGGCTCAAAAATGAATAGATTAAGGTTCAGAAACCAAGACACACGAATTTGTGGGATTTGCCTCTTAAGCTAGAAATTCAGCCTAGAGGGGTTCAATTCAGAAATGAGTTTGAAATTATATTTAAGAATCTAAGTATGAAGAATTTCGATTTGGAATAGGAAGTTAATGCCTATTTCCATGAAACAAGTTTTGGCACGAGAGCCAAACAACAAGAAAGAACTTCCAGCAAGCAGGGATATTAGCGGATTATCTGTAAGTGTAGACATATATGATTGTCCGTACTCGAGTAAACCGTAATAGACTTAATATTATGAATTTACTTCTATTCCTAAGTCGATGTGATATAAAGTGTTTGGAGGGCCGAGTGTCCTAGATTGCAGAAGGGCGACCTATGGTTACCCTAATGCTAAGCATAAGGTATACATGGAGTATTATGCATTTTCATGTTAGCATGTGCACGTAGAGAAAACGTTGCATGTCATTCAATAAAGTTTTTAACACTTTGAAATGAAAACTCAAAGTTCAGTAAAGTAAGATACTGACGGGTCGTCGGCCTCCCAATGGAGGAAATCTCAAAGAGTAGAGATTCTAACTAGACGAGACAGTAAGCAGGGGCCCAGGCCCACAGTAGTAAGAACAGAAAGACAGAATGCGGTTTAAAGCATGTTTCACACAAGCATATTTGCATCATGACCCTTAATGTAATTTTAGTAGTTTATGATGTGTGCATGTTTATACTTGTTGAGCGTTAGCTCATCAGTTTACTCGTGTGCAGGTAACAAAGGTAAGCAGCCAGCCATATAGTGGTTTTGCTTGATGGGCTGGCGGAGGCAAGGGTGGTGGAGATGTCATCGGTACACGGGAGTGGTCTTTACTAGGTACGCTTAGAAAACAAATTCCGCTGCAAATTAATGTAACATAGAACACTAGTATGTATATTCAGTTTTAAGAAAAATATATTACAACCATTATCTTGGTAAAGAACAATGGACTGTAATAAGTTAAGACAAGTTTTCGGAGACTAGTTTCATATCCGAATCTTTAAAGTAATAGGAAGATATGTTATTCGTGTAACCACCTAACATGCTAGAAATGTGTTAAGAACCCGAGGGTTAAAGTAACAGCGTAACATGCTAGAAACATGTTAAGAACCCAAGAGTTAAAGTAAAGAAAGAAAAAAAAAGTTACTCGTATATAAACATAATTTAAAGAGACGATAGTCTGGTAATAAGTAATGGACTAGACTATAACTCAACCTATTTGTAATAGGATAAGGTTGGTGACCCGCTGCTAGGGCGGGAGGCATCACAGTTGGTATCAGAGCGGCGTTCCTACTCTTGCCATGACAAGTCCCGCACCTATGCTTATGCACCGTCCAGGTAAATTAGTTTATGAACTAAAACTGAAATTGCTTATTTATTTTGGCAAGACGGAACAAGTACTAATGGATCGATCACATCCATCATCACGGTTAGCACCCACATCACGAGAGAATACGTTGTGGGAACGGGTAAGAACGTTTCTAACCTCACGGTTCTGACAACCCAAGAGGTCGGTACCTACTCCCGCCAGATATAGCCATCCACCAGTGGATCGGGAGATAAGGGCTCTAGAGCCTATGGCGGCCGAGGCTGCACACCGAGCAAGGTGAGGCGTTTTGACTACAGGTTGAGCCGCAGCTAGGTTCTACACCTATAATCCACCTTTCTATGATGGGCTTTCACATCCCACTAGAATTAGGGATTGACTGCACCATGTCGACTACGTGATGCGAGCCTGTGATATAGCTCGGGACGAGTGGATTATGCTAGCAGCGAGTATGTTAGAAGGCAATGCCCTAATATTTTTACAGGCCTTGGATGAGGACGAGATAACTGAGATGCAATGGGGAGATTTTTGCCACATGTTGAAACATCAGTTTCTTCCCCAAGTCATGCCATCAGAGTCGGCACCACAGCTGAGTGGAGAGACACAGAACCAAGTGGGTGTAGCCATAACCTACACCCAAGCTCGAGAGTTTCTCATACAAGCCGAGAGAGCTAGTATGAGATTGGAAGAGGCCGTTGTAGCCTATATAGCGAGAGTCTAGATAGATGTACTAGCTCCGAATTAGATCTTTTACCTAAGTGAGGATGAGCGGTGTCAGATCCTATGGAAAGGTCTGACAGAAGAGTACCAACGTCGGTTAGTTCCACGATCGGATCAGACCCTCGCACAGTTTATCGCCGAGGTGAAGCAGTGTGAGCGCCAGATGCTAGAGGAGAAGACAGGGCCAGCAGTGATTAGGCGAGACTTCGCGTTTTCTAATACTCATATCAGGAGACATGATGCGAAAGCCACTACTTCTCGATAGCGACCGAGACCCGAGATAGAGGCAACGGACGAGCCTATAGTCGTTCGGCGAAGATGGACCTACATTAGGACCGTTGGTGAGGAAGCAAGTGATAACCCTCAATCAGATCCAAAGGAAGACCCCGAGGAGGATCCAAAGCAAGACCTTGGGAGGATCCCGAGGAGGATCCGGAGGGGGAGCCTGATGAATACTTACATGATGAGAATTGAGTTAGGGCTTAGCGTTGTATTAGTTAAAAAATGACGCGAGGTTATGTATATGGTATTGACTGAAAGGCTTAGAAGCCTTAACTTTTGTGATGTTTTGAATATGATGTGATATGTATGAGATGGGACATGCATATTAGAAGAACATATAGAATATATGTTTTGCTAGTCGTTATGAGAATGAATGATAGTTAAAAGTGTAGCCAGTCAAGAAATTCTTGAAGTGGTTCTTTTTGCACTTAAACTAACGATGTTGCTCTTTTAATCGATATAGACACAGCAACATGGTTCGTACACGTCCAAAGAAAACATAAGCAGAATAGAATCCTCCAACACCAGACCTGGCTCAAGAAGTACCAGGTCTCAGGGGGCAAATAGCAGCCCAAACTGAGGAAAGCAGACAGTTGAGAGAATTGCTTATCCAGTTGATACAGGGTCAGCATATTGGAGGAGCACCCCCTCCACAGGTTGTGCCAGCATAAGCCACCCGACCTGAGCAACCCCTAGAGAGGGTTGAACCCTAAGAGCCAATAAGGGGTGAGATGGGGCACCGAGTAATGGTCCCACGGGAACCATTGTATGTGAGGTTTAAGAAGATGTCACCTCCAGAGTTTGATGGGTCAACAGATCCACTTGAAGTTGAGGAATGGTTAGTGTTGTGGGGGAAAATATGGAGGACGCGTGGAAGAATGACAATATGACACGTGGCCCTAACTTCTCCTCGCAAAGCAACAACCCTCGACGTCTGGGACTCCCTTCTATTCCGTCACGAAGAGCCCAAACAGGAAGTCCAACTTGGGGTGACGATTTCATCTGGCGTCGATAGGACGTACCGTCGACCTTACAACATAGAAATCCCTCACCATAAAATCCACCGCCAAGAAGGACAATTGGGCTAAACAACACTGGCGACAAGGAGAATGCTCCTTGGGGGAAAGCCTGACGTGGCAAGTTGTGTACAGTAATGAGGGATGTCTGCAATGCAGGTATTAATTACAAACCCTTAAACCACCCCACGGGGGACAGAAAAGGGTTACAGGTACGCACAGAGCCGTAATAGGAGACTAATTGGCTGAGTGAACAGTACTCCAAGTGATTAGTGGGCTACGTCTGGGCCTAAAAAGGAAGAGCACTCGAGTGCTTCTACCTACAAAGGAAACCCACCCAGCGAAGGAAGCTCTAAATATAAAAGAGGCAAAGCCCCATGCAAAAGAGGTTAACGTAAAAAAAGAGGGAAAAAAGAGCAAGAGAGCAATTGATGTAAATTGTAATCATCTCAAAAAGAATATATAACCACAGTGGATGTAGCTCTGATTTTATAGAGTGAACCACTATAAAATCTCTTTGTGCTCATTTACTTTAGAGTATTATTCTTTCAAATTGCCCATCCCTCTAAAAACATCAAACACCTTCGGTACAAAACTCTTACATAAAACCTATATTAAAGCCGGTAATCCGACGGGAAACCTAGAGGTAACCCGGCCTGTTTTTGTTGATGAAAATTCACCGTCAACAATTGGCGACTCCACTGGGGAATGAACGCGTTTGACCCCCAACAACAACATAGTCAGCAAGCATGCCTCCAAGAAGAAGAATTGAGGCCATCAACCAATGCAGCCAAATGGACAAGACCGCCACTCATCCGATGAATGACGGGGTGGAGGAGGTTCCACCCCCGGTCAGAAATGAAGTCCCGCCCCCAGACGCACCGCAGCCGGATCCTGTGCAGATGCAGGCCCAACTAGCCACTCTAACCAATCTGGTACGTGAACTAATGACCGTGGTCGAATGCTTGGATGGGAGAAACTCTATGCCACCTTTAGAAGACGCCCCGAGGCTGCTGGGACCTGCCATGGCTGAAAACCTCAACCCTGGTGACCGCCCACATATCTTAGAAGAAATCGGGGATAGTGAGAATCAAAGGGGCCAGCCTTGGCCCCGACCTTCCCAATCCTCCGGCGGCCGTTTAAGGGCCTCCGGACTCCGGGCTCTTGAGGACCAGATACCAAGAGGCAGGGGAAACCCCGAGATACTACCCCCGAACCCAGGAAGAAACCCACCGGGAGACTCAGGGTCAGTACGGCGGGCAGGCAGGCAAGGGGCGGACCCAACAGTCAAGGGGCAGAGGCGGCGAGAGTAGCTGGCTCGGCCATCTCAACAGAGGAAGCACGCACCATCATGGAATGTATGGCCAGCCTGGAGCAAAAACTCACAGGGGACGTAGCAAGCCTAAAAAAGAACATAGGGCGGGTGGCTGAGGTGGTAAATGTCGACATCACACCTAGCCACACACATGACCACCCATTTACCGAAGAGATAATGGCGCCACCTCTCCCTGACAAATACAGGTCACCATCGATCCCACCCTATGACGGTCGAGGGGATCCCGATGATCATCTAGAAATGTACACGGGGCACATGCTCTTACATGGGTATGCCGAGGAAATTATGTGCCGAGCCTTCCGGAACCATTTAACGGATTCTGCCCGGAGATGGTTTCAGACGCTGAGGCCAAATTCTATCTCAAGCTGGGATGACTTGAAGGAAGCATTTTCCCTCCAATTCATAGGGGTTAAAAAATATGTCCCCCCAAAGCAGAACCTGACAACGATATACCAGAAGCCGAACGAGTCATTGAGAGAATGGCTTGCGAGGTATGGGGAAGCTGTCGCCGCCACGATGGATATAACTGACAGAGAGGCCTTGATGGGGGCATTATCTAGCATGAAGAAAATTACCCCCTTCAAGAGAGAGCTGAACCGAAAGCCCCCGTTCAGCTACAAGGAATTTCTTGCGCAAGCACAAGGATACATCAATGCCGAAGAGGCAGACGAAAATGATCCCGAGCACAGGTCCAACAAGAACAAAGGGACAGAACAAGGGTCGACGCCAGCAAAGTAGGATGGGAAGAAGCGTCGAGGCGGAGGAAGCGGAGACAAGCAGCCAGCTGCGACGTCGAGCTCTTCGGAAACCAAGAAGCCAAGGCAAAAAGAGAACCGTAAGCCTCGGCTGTTTCAAAGGTACGATTCCTACCACGAACTAACAGTAGGAGTCGAGGAGGTTTTCCATCAGGTCGGCCATGGAAATCTGCTGCGCCGCCCAAAGCCGATGAGGACATATCCCAGCCGAAGGAACCAGAAGAAATTCTGTAGGTTCCACGGCGATGTTGGCCACCACACCAATGATTGCGCCGACCTCAAGGATGAAATCGAGAGAGTAATCCGTGAGGGGAGGCTACAGGAGTACAAAGCTGAGCGGAGACCTCGAAACGATGGCCACGGTGGGCAGAATGACGGTCGACGCCGAGAGGAGAACCAACGACCAGAGGACCAAGAACCTGTCGGCATCATACGGACTATCCTCGGCAGCCCCTATATAGGAGGAGACTCAAGGAGATCCCAGAAGGACTACGCCCATGAGGCCAGAAGGGTTTACCAAGAAAGATTCTGGAGTGTATCCGCTGCAAAAACCCCAAGATATAGCAGTGTCGACGTGGCGTTTAATGAGGACGACGCCAGCGGAGTTCACTTCCCCCATAACGATGCGTTAGTAGTGGAGGCTATGATTAGGAACCACACTGTATGCCGAATCATGGTAGACAATGGGAGTTCGGTGGACCACCTGTACTCCGACTGCTTGGAAAAGATGGGGATCCGAAAGGAGCAGTTAGAGAAAACCTCCAGGCCATTATACGGTTTCACCGGGGACTCCGTCATCCCTCAGGGGACTATCCGATTGCCCATAACCGCCGGAGAAAAACCCCGACAGACCACGACAATGGCCAACTTTGTGGTAATAAAATGAGGCTCTCAATACAATGCTGTAATCGGGAGACCGACCCTTCAGGCGCTGAGGGCAATAACTTCCGTCTACCACCAAAATGTCAAATTTCCTACCCCAAACGGCGTAGGTGAGATAAAGAGCAACCAGTACGAGGCTAGGGTTGCATACTCTGATGCCCTGCGTGGATACGACCAGCCAAGACGACAGGAGGCGAGGATGGTCTACTAAAACACCGTTGAAGACATAGTCCCCAGGGCTCAAGAGGAGGTCACATGGTCCCAACCCATCGAGCAATTGGTGGAGATCCAAGTTGATGAGGGCGAGCCAACTAAAGTACTAAAAATGAGCTCAGACCTAGCCTTATCACTTAAGATTAAAATCGAAGACTTCCTCAAAAAGAACTTAGATATCTTTGCCTGGAACCATGCTGACATGGAAGGGATCGACGCTGAGGTTATATGTCACTCCCTGAACGTTGACCCCTCATATCCTCCCAAACGCCAGAAGCGTCAACTAATGAACCCAGAGAGGTATGAGGCGCTGAAAGAGGAGGTCAACAAATTGATCAACAACGGGTTCATCAGGGAGGCCCATTACCCGCATTGGGTCTCAAACCCCGTTCTGGTGGTCAATCCTAACGGAAGCTGGAGAACATGCGTCGACTTCAGCGATCTCAACAAAGTCTGCCCGAAGGATGGCTTTTCACTCCCTCGAATAGGCCAGATGGTCGACGCCACAGCAGGACATGAAATGCTGAGTTTTATGGATGCTTACTCCGGGTACAACCAGATCCCCATGCATCCGGCCGACGAGGAGCACACATCCTTCATAACCGATAGGGGTCTCTACTGCTACAAGGTGATGCCTTTTGGCCTAAAGAATGCAGGGGCTACCTACCAAAGGCTCGTGAATAAGATGTTCGCTCGACAGCTCGGTAAATCAATGGAGGTCTACGTCGACGATATGCTTGTAAAAAGTGCCAGGGCCAACCAACATGTCGACCATATGGGTGAAATGTTCGGTGTACTAAGAAAATACCACATGAAACTAAATCCCCAAAAATGCGCCTTTGGAGTTGGGTCAGGGAAATTCCTTAGTTTCATGGTCAGCAACCGGGGGATAGAAGCTAACCCTGAAAAGATTAAAGCCTTGTAGGATATGCGATCCCTGACTAAACCAAAAGAGGTGCAAAGGTTGACAGGATGCGTCGCCGCCTTAAACAGATTTATATCGAAAGCAACAGACAAGTGCGTCCCCTTCTTCGATGCTTTGAAAGGGAGTAGGCGTTTCGAGTGGACACCACAATGTAAAGAGGCCTTCCAGAAATTGAAGGAGCATTTGGGCAAGCCCCCAATCCTGTCAAAGCCCAACCCCAACGAGGAGCTTAGCCTATACCTCTCCGTGTCCCAACACACCGTAAGCTCCGTACTAATAAGGGAAGAAGAAAGGGTATAGTTGCCAATTTACTATGTGAGCAAAAGACTCCTCGACTCCGAGTCAAGATATACCGAAATGGAACGCTTGGCCATTCCCCTTATGGTAGCTTCAAGGAAGCTTCGGCACTATTTCTAATCTCACACAATACGGGGTTCTCACAAACCATCCGTTGAGACAAGCACTACGAAAGCCTGAAACTTTTGGTCAACTTCTCAAATGGTCGGTAGAGTTAACCCAGTTCGACATTAAGTATGCACCAAGAACAGCGATCAAGGGCCAAGCGTTGGCCGATTTTCTGGCCGAGTTCTCCCATAGACCGGCTCCCACCACGCCAGAAGAAGTTGAAAATATAGAATGGAAGCTCTACGTGGATGGAGCGTCGAGCGATAACGGGTCAGGAGCCGGCATCCTGTTGATTAGCCCAGAAGGCCACAAGATAACCTCAGCGGTTCGATTTAAATTCAAAGCATCGAACAACGAGGCAGAATACGAGGCGCTAATTACGAGGTTGCGATTGGCCAGTCACTTAAAGATTAAGAGGCTCAGCATCTTCAGCGACTCTCAGTTGGTCGTCGGGCAAGTGAAAGAAGAATACCAAGCACACGGTGAGAAAATGGGTGCATACTTGAGAAAGGTGAAGGAAGAACTCATCAAGTTCAAAAACTACGAGATACTTCAAATACCACGAGCCAAAAATGCAAACGCCGACGCTCTATCAAAGCTAGCATCTTCAAAAGATTCCGACGCACTAGGGGTCGTTCCCATCGAAGAACTGGAGCGGCCTACCATTGAGGAAGTAGCTAAGGCACTAATCGTCCAAACAGGTGAAAATTGGATGACGCCACTCATCCAATACCTAATGGATGCACAACTACCGAACAATAGAGACGAAGCCAGATGGATCAGGTATAGAGCTGCCAGATACTTATTGTACGACGGTTTGCTTTACCGACGAGGCTATTCGACACCTCTACAGCGATGCCTGGATGATGACGAAGCCCAGAAGGTCCTTTGAGAAATTCATTAAGGAGTCTGCGGTAATCATACTGGGGAGCAGTCTTTAGCTCTTAGGGTTTTGAGGCAAGGATACTACTGGCCCACGCTAAAAAAGGACGCTTTCCAATACGCCTGACGTTCTGATAAGTGCCAAAGGTTCGGGGTTCCCCACTCAATAGTATCCGACAATGGGAAACAATTCGACGAGGCCTCAACACGCAGATTCTGCGACAGCCTGGGCATTCGAAAAAACTTCTCGGTGCCGATCCATCCACAATCTAATGGGCAAGTCGAGGCAATCAACAAAATATTGAAATATACCCTAAAAAAGAGACTCAACGATCTAAAAGGGAAATGGGCCGAAGAATTCCCCAAGGTCTTATGGGCGTACCGAATGATGAGCCGAACTACCACGGGTGAAACACCTTTCTCCGTGGCATATGGCGTTGAGGCAGTACTCCCTGTAGAAATTGAAACGCCGACCCTAAGAACCGTCATCCACAACGACGACGATAACACAGAAGGCATGAATGGAGAACTCGACTTGTTAGAAGAAAAAATGCTCGACTCTCAACTATGTTTCGCCACCTATCAGCAAAGAGCAGCACGATATTACAACAAGAGAGTTTGACAAAGGAGGTTCGTCCCAGGAGACCTAGTATTGAAAAGGGTAACGCAGAGTACAAAGCCCAAAAATACCGGTCCCCTGGGCCCGACTTGGGAAGGGCCCTACCGCATAAGGGAAGTGCCGCGTCCTGGCACCTACAGTTTGGAAAGCCTCGACGGCAAGAGAATTCAACACCCATGGAATGCAGAATAGCTAAGGCTGTACTACTAATAGTGTATGTAATTCTCACGCATCCCAATTGTACATTCTTTACTGTTTAAATAAATTGATAT
The DNA here is from genome assembly GCF_000414095.1 of Morus notabilis. Classification (NCBI taxonomy): domain Eukaryota; kingdom Viridiplantae; phylum Streptophyta; class Magnoliopsida; order Rosales; family Moraceae; genus Morus; species Morus notabilis. The sequence goes on from NW_010366890.1 coordinate 38,026, forward strand.
GTATGCATAAGGAAAGGAATTCACCCCTTAATAACATGTCTGCTTAAAAAACTAAGGTATATTAAAAAGACATGGGGGGCAGAGGTCCACGGATCGCTAAAAATGACACAATGATCCCAAGGGGTGAAATCAGCGTCGACTCCTCCAAGGAGGAGAGGCGAACACTTAACAAAATTCTAAGGAATTTTTTTAGACAAAAACCCCAAGGGGTGAAATCAGCGTCGACTCCTCCAAGGAGGAGAGGCGAGGCGAACACTTAGCAAAATTCTAAGGAATTTTTTTTTTTTAAAAAAACCCCAAGGGGTGAAATCAGCGTCAACTCCTCCAAGGAGGAGAGGCAAACACTCAGCAAAATTCCAAGGAATTTTCTAAAGACAAACGACCCCAAGGGGTAAAATCAACAACGAATCCTTCAAGAGGGAGAGGCGAATGCATAATAACAATGAGCAAGGTATGAAATCTACTGTCAATCTACTGTATTTTTATAAAACACAAATGAAATAAAAAGAGGTCCAAACCAATGTCATATAAGTTACAGACAGCAGTACAAAAAAAATCTCTTTAGGCGTCGCCGCCAACCGCCGAGTCATCACCAGGCGGGGAAGAGTTGTCATCACCAGCAGGAGAAGGAGCATCATAAAGAAAGCTCAAATCCCACTCAGGATGCTCTTGTTTTATCAAAATGACGATTTGTTGACTAGCGGATTGAAAATCCTTGGTACGAATGTCGATGAGCTCCGGAGAAGCCTTGAACTCCTCAATAATCTCTGCACGCTTGGCATCAAATACTGCTGCAGCCTCGGCTTCGGCTTCCTTCTTCCCCTCAGCTTTCCCTTCAGCAAAACATCTTTTCACCGCCTCAGTTGCTTCGGCCAACTTCGCCTCAGACATATCTGCCTGCTTCGTGAGGTCTGCAATCGCAGCAGTTAGCTTGGCCAGTTCATCCTCCAAACTCTTCAGTTTGGCCATGACCACATCTCTCTCCTCGACGGCATTCGCATACTGACTTTGAGCATCATCGAGAAGAGAGTTAAGCTTGGCCTCTATGCCGTCCATCTCCTTATCACGCTCCTCAACCTTTACTAGGTCGAGAAGGTTGAGGATGGCGAGGATTAGGCCCTAAAAAAGTAGAGGTCAGAAAATACAAGCGGCGAAACCAGTAAAAAGCAGCTCGATCGAGTCTTACGTGAATTTGGAAAGAGATCTGCTTTCGCTGACGATCAACCAAAGAAGATTTAGTGGCAGCAATCCAGTGCGGCTCGAGAAAAGACTCATGTAGAGCCTGGAAGACAAGGGAGAAGCGAGGGGGAAGTTTCAGCATTGCCCCAATCTCGGCATCAGAGATGTCCGGGACTTGGAAATTGGGATCCATGATTTTTGCCCCCAGGATAAGCACGCGTTCCCTCGGCGCCGGAGGAACATTGACATCAGGAATGGGGACCGTCGGCGTCCAAGTTTCTACCACCGACGTCTTCTCTTTGCGCCTCCTTTTCGGCGCATGATCCACCTCTGACACTGAAGGGCCCTTTGTGGTCTTCTTTGTCCTCGGCGCCTGGGAAAAAGAACTAGCTTTCTCCTTTCCCTTAGAAGGGGGTTGTCGGCTCGGTGGGGGCTGCTGGCTTGGCTCAGACGGCTGACTACCGGGAAGCTGGATCCTCAAAGATGCCATTTCTGCAGAAACAACGAGACAGAAATATAGTCGACGCTTGGATAAACAAAATACCATTATAAGAAAGGCATCGAGAACAGGGGTTTACCTTCGTCGCTTAAATGGAAGTATTCACGGACAGCGTCGAGGTCAGTAGGGTCTGGGAGATCGAGAATTAACCCAGCACTTCGAAGATTGGCCTTGGTCAGGAGGGTGTCAATATGGCGAACCTCGGACGGGAACGAGAAGGCCTTCTTAATCCTCGCCAAACTATTTCCAGAGAACTTTGACCGGTCCTGGCTGACTGTAGGATAAAAAGACTGTCAGCGTAAGAAGAAAGAAGCGAAGTAAGGTAAAAGAAAGGGAATCAATGTCTCGCCCATGCTCCCAAATGACGCATGCACCTTCCTTCGGCGGGACAAGCGGTCGTCGGGATGAAAATTAAAGGGCCCGCGTATCATAAAAAACATGGGTTTCCACCCATGTGACGATGAGGGAATGCCCAGTATTAGCTTGCCAAATCTGGGCTAAGATCTCCCGTGCCCACTCAAAAAATACCACCCCTCGTACTTGGCGACATGACACAGTCTGTACATAAATCTAAACTCATCCAGAGGAAGATCCATGTCAAACTGCTGGTTCCACAAAATCCAGGCGCCAGCAAAGCAGTACCAGAAATTTGGCGCTAATTGGGCAGGGGAAATGCCATAAAAGTGGCAATAATCTTTTACAAAGGGATGAACCGGAAGGGTCATCCCTGCTGTAACGGCTCTGGTATAGACAGGGAGGTATCCGGTCGGAGGCATACTAGTCCTAAAATGCATGTCTGGGAGGAGGTATTCGAACCACCTCCCGTCAATGCATCCTTCCTTCACCGCCCGGATAATGTCCTTATTTCGGACTCTCGATGCCACGATGTCAGCTGTGAAGAAAGGCCTGTCCGGGTCACCACTCATGGCAGCCAGGGGGGCATCCACCAGCGAGGCAGCCACTCCGCTTACACTGCCCCCTGTAAACGGAATTCGGTCAACCACTTCATCTAACATATGTTCTACACTACCAAACTCGCTACCAAAATCGTCGGTTGGTCCATACATGGCCTCGGCGTCTTCTACTTCCCTCAGCAAGGAGTCGACGCCTGAAGAAGAAGAAGAAGACCATGAAATCTCCACCACAGAAGGGGAGTCTGGACGGACAACGGAGGGATCCTCTCGACGGGGGGAGTTTTGGGCCATTATTCTGGTGATTAAAAAGACAAGGAACTGAGTTAAAACCCTAACGTCGAGAGGAAGAACAAAAAGACGGTCATTCTAAACGATGACTGCTCAAACGCCTCAACATAACGTCGATCGTTCATGTAAGAATGGTAACGGTGAATGTTCATGGTAGCCCAAGTTCACCAGAACCCAGGAACTAGAAGCACACAGACAACCACAAAGCCATAAAAAGAACTATCCTATGCGGACAAACAAAATGAAGTAAGTCTCTCTAACATCTACATTTCGCATATTGACACATGCATGTGATTCAATAGGGAAAACCCGTAAGAAACGATACAAGCAAAGGATGGTGAGGCTTACCGGTAAGAAGGATTCCAGGCAAGGTCTGGGACTAAGGCAGCTTCGTAACACGCCAAGCAACACAAGGAATGCGAGTCAGGGCTCATGGGGAAGAATTCCGGCAGAGCAAACGGCAGTTCAACGAAAGTGAAATATGTTTGTGTTTGAGGAAAATGGTCTCGGTTCATAAAGGTATTTAAGGGGAAGAAAATCCTTGACTCCTGACTGTCGGATGAAATTCATAGAGTCCAACGGCAAGGGAAACCCGCCCAGATCGGACAATGACAGACGAAGGCGGGAAAATGAAGGGGCGCAATCCAAAGGCTCACGTTCGTCCTTTCGAAATAAGGCCCCACGTCAGCATAGGGAAGTGACCGACGCGACAGTTGCGTTCCTCAAGAAAATCTGAAGCATCCAGACCATCATTGCGGACGAAGGCTCGGGATCGGTTTCCCACACCTGAAGCACGGAAGGACGACCGAACCTAAGCTCGAGGCTGTCTAAAAGAAACCCTCGACCTGGGGGTAGCTGTTGTGGGGGAAAATATGGAGGACGCGTGGAGGAATGACAATATGACACGTGACCCTAATTTCTCCTCGCAAAGCAACAACCCTCGACGTCTGGAACTCCCTTCTATTCCGTCGCGAAGAGCCCAAACAGGAAGTCCAACTTGGGGTGACGATTTCATCTAGCGTCGACAGGACGTACCGTCGACCTTACAACATAGAAATCCCTTGCCATAAAGTCCACCGCCAAGAAGGACAATTGGGCTAAACAACACTGGCGACGAGGAGAATGCTCCTTGGGGGAAAGCCTGACGTGGCAAGTTGTGTACAGTAATGAGGGATGTCTGCAATGCAGGCATTAATTGCAAACCCTTAAACCGCCCCACGGGGGACAGAAAAGGGATACAGGTACGCACAGAGCCGTAATAGGAGACTAATTGGCTGAGTGAACAGTACTCTAAGTGATTAGTGGACTACGTCTGGGCCTAAAAAGGAAGAGCACTCGAGTGCTTCTACCTACAAAGGAAACCCACCCAGCGAAGGAAGCTCTAAATATAAAAGAGGCAAAGCCCCATGCAAAAGAGGTTCACGTAAAAAAAGAGGGAAAAAAAGCAAGAGAGCAATTGATGTAAATTGTAATCATCTCAAAAAGAATATACAACCACAGTGGATGTAGCTCTGATTTTATAGAGTGAACCACTATAAAATCTCTTTGTGCTCATTTACTTTAGAGTATTATTCTTTCAAATTGCCCATCCCTCTAAAAACATCAAACACCTTCGGTACAAAACTCTTACATAAAACCTATATTAAAGCCGGTAATTCGACAGGAAACCTAGAGGTAACCCGGCCTGTTTTTGTTGATGAAAATTCACCGTCAACAGTTAGCATCCATTCAGACAGTGTTTGAGTTTATGGAACTCACCGACAGGGAGAAGATTCAGTGCGCCGCTTTCGTATTAAAGAAGGATGCCCGCTATTGGTGGGAAGCAGTATGCGCTAGAAGGAATGTGAGACAGATTTTATAGGATAAATTCATGTGGCAATTTAATCATAAGTATTACAACTTAGAAGCCCTGAAGACTCAGCGGAAAGAGTTAACAATTTTAAGCAGGGCGACCAGATAGTTGTAGAAGCATGTCGACGATTTGATCAGTTGGCACGACTATGTCCTCAGTTAGTTCCAACAGAGGAAGAAAAGGTTAGGAGGATGGTTAATATGCTCCGAGGAGATATAGCCACTGTTTTGGAAAGTGGGAAGTATCCACCAACCACGGTAGCTAATCTAGTGAACCGGGCAATACGTGCGGAGCATAATATTGTGAAATCTAGAGAGGAACGGGCTAAGGTGTGGGAAGATAAGAATAAGTAGAGAGAAAAGGCACAGGTACCCACCACGTAGAGCCCCGGTGCTAATCCACAAAACCAAGGAAACCAAAGTAACCAGGGATCGAAACCTGGATAGGGGAGCCAGCAAAACCCCAGTAAGAGGAAAGAGAATCACAATCAGAATCAGCGAAACCCCCAACAGAAGCAGGACCAGTATACCAGTCCTAGTGTTCCTATCTGCCTGACGTGTGGAAGGAAACACTTTGGAGAATATAAGGCTGGCACGGATGTGTGCTATACGTGTCGACAGAAGGGGCATTATGCAAAGCAGTGTCCATTCAAGGCATGATCTCCTGGAATGGCACCACAAAGGCCACAAGCTCCACAATTTCATGCCATGCAAGCGCAGAGGGTATTCCCGACCCCTCAGCCGAACAAATCAGAAGCTTCTCCACAGGCCAATGCTCACCTAATGACATACACCAAGGAAGAAGCTGAGGCAGGCATGTCCAACGTAGTGACAGGTCAGCTTACTGTTGCCCATGTCCCTGCACGTGCATTATTTGATTCAGGAGCCACACATACATTTGCATCAATAGAATTTGTTAAGCGAATACTACATCCTCAAGAAAAGATAAGGCAAGTCTTTAAGACAGCACTACCATCAGGTGATGTATTGTTGTCTAGTCACTGGTTACGTCACGTACCAGTAGAGATAGCAGGAAGAGAACTAAGTGCAGACCTAGTTATACTAAACTTAGTAGATTATGATGTGATCTTAGGAATGGATTTTCTAGGAAAGTATAATGCTACAATAGACTGTAGAAAGAAAAAGGTAGTTTTTAAGTCAGAAGGAGAACAGGGGTTCGAGTATATGGGTTCCACATCAGGGACACCCAAATGTTTTATTAGTTCCCTAGAAGCCCGACGATTGATGTCCAACGGATGCACCGGATATTTGGCGTATGTGGTGGATAGAAACCAGGAAGGGAAACATCAGCTAGAAGACGTTCCCATAGTCAAGGAGTTCCTAGACGTTTTTCCAGAGGAACTACTCGGACTTCCCCCAGATCGGGAAATAGCTTTTGAGATAGAGCTTCTCCCAGGCACCACACCAATATCCAAGGCATCGTATAGGATGGCTCCAGCGGAACTGAAAGAGTTGTGGGTTCAACTCCAAGAGATGTTAGACAAAGGCTTCATCAGACCGAGTTTCTCGCCATGGGGAGCTCCGGTCCTCTTTGTCAAAAAGAAGGATGGCACGCTTCGGATGTGCATAGACTATAGAGAGCTCAACAAAGTCACCATTAAGAACAAGTACCCATTGCCACGAATTGATGGCTTGTTCGATCAGTTGAAGGGAGCTACCACATTTTCGAAGATCGACCTTCGATCGGGGTATCATCAGCTCAAGATTAGAGAAGAAGACATTTCAGGAGCTACCACATTTTCGAAGATCGACCTTCGATCAGGGTATCATCAGCTCAAGATTAGAGAAGAAGACATTTCCAAGACGGCATTCAGAACTCGGTATGGACACTACGAATTCTCAGTGATGCCATTTGGACTAACAATTGCCCCAGCGACGTTCATGGACCTTATGAACAGAGTCTTCAGATCCTACTTAGATAAGTTTGTTATTGTTTTTATCGATGACATCATAATATACTCACGAGATCCACAGGAGCACGCAGAACATTTGAGGATCGCACTACACACATTGAAGAAACATCAGCTATATGCGAAGTTTTCTAAGTGCGAGTTCTGGTTAGATAAAGTCCACTTCCTCGGACATGTAGTATCCAAGGAAGGAATCACCGTGGATCCAGCAAAGGTTGAAGCGGTTGAAAGGTGGCCAGTTCCAAAGAGTGTTACGAAAATTTGAAGTTTCTTAGGATTAGTAGGATATTACAGGAGATTTGTGGAAGGATTTGCTCATCTTGCAGCTCCTCTCACTGCCTTAACTAGAAAAGATAGAAAGTACGAATGGACAGATAAATGTAAGCAGAGTAAAGAAGGTTAACTAGTGCTCCAGTACTCACGATCCCAGAAGAGGGAGAAAAATTTGACATCTACAGTGATGCTTCAAAAACGGGACTAGGAGCTGTGTTGATGCAAAATGGCAAAGTTATTGCTTACGCATCTCAGCAACTGAAGGATCATGAGCGTAATTACCCAACGCATGATCTTGAGCTAGCCACAGTAGTCTTTGCGCTCAAGTTATGGCGGCATTACTTGTATGAAGTTCAATGCCAAATTTATACAGACCATTAGAGCCTAAAGTACTTCTTCACGCAGAAGGAGTTTAATATTAGACAGAGACGATGGCTTGAACTTGTGAAGGACTATGATTGTGAAATCCTTTACCATCCAGGTAAAGCCAATCATGTAGCAAACGAGTTAAGTAGACATTCAGCAATGCGGGTTCCAGTGGAGACCGAATTGTTACCAAAGCAGCTTCGACAAGAGATTAATCTCCTAGATCTCGAATTAATCTCCGGTAAGTTAGCTTCTCTGAGACTGCAGTCTGTGCTACAGGACGAGATACGAGAAGCTCAGAAAGGTGATCCAATTATGGATAGATACAGGAAGGAGATAGTAGAGAATGCAAGGTCAAATTTCAGCCTTTCAGAGGACAGAATTCTCCTGTACCAAAGAAGAATTTGTGTACCGGATCAAGAAGGGATCAAGAAGCAGATACTAGCGAAAGCGCACAGCACGCCATATTTCGTACAGCCAGGCGCCACCAAAATGTATCAAGACTTGAAACACCATTTTTGGTGGAGGCGAATGAAGAATGACATAGTTGATCATGTTAGTCGTTGCTTAACATGCCAGAATGTCAAAGCAGAACATCAGAGACCAGCTGGAAGTTTACAGCCACTAGAGGTCCCAGAATGGAAGTGGGAACACTTAACCATGGATTTTGTGATCGGAATTCCGAGGACCAGTGAGAGATATAATGCCATCTAGGTAGTAGTGGATCAGTTAACAAAATCAGCACATTTCATTTAGATCAAGATAACTTACTCCTTAGAGAAATTAGCCGAGCTATATGTGGCTATAGTAGTAAAGCTACACGGAGTACCAGTTAGTATAGTGTCGGACAGAGACAACCGATTTACCTCTAATTTTTTGAGAAGCGTCCAGGAAGCGATGGGGTCAGAATTACGCTATAGCATAGCGTTTCATCCTCAGACGGATGGATAGTCAAAGAGAACAATTCAGACCCTAGAAGATATGCTTCGCGCTTGCGCTGTGGATTTCAAGGGCACATGTAGTATGAAGTTGCCATTGATCAAATTCTCGTATAATAACAGTTATCAAGCTTCCATCGGCATGGCTCCATATGAAGCACTTTACGGAAGGAAGTGTAGATCACCAGTTCATTGGTATGATACACTGGAAAAGTAACTTCATAAGACAGAATTTGTTCAAGAGGCCACTGAGACAGTGCAAAAGATTCACAGAAGATTAGAGACAGCTCAGAGCTGACAGAAGAGTTATTCAGATAAATGCTGGAGACCCTTGGAATTTTCTGTAGGGGACTCCATATTCCTGAAAGTCGCACCAATGAAGGGTGTGATGCATTTTGGGAAGAAAGGTAAGCTGAGCTCACGGTACATAGGACCTTTTGAGATCATTGAAAGAATAGGAAAGGTAGCTTACCTGCTAGCGCTGCCGCCAGATTTGGCTTCAGTACACAGTGTGTTTCATGTAGCAATGCTCTGGAAATATATCTCGGATCCATCGCACATGTTACAGTATGAGCCTATCTAGGTTCACGAAGATTTATCCTATGAGGAGCAACCAGTTCAGATTCTAGCCAGAGAAGAAAGTAAACTCAGAAGTCGTAGTATCCTAATGGTTAAAGTTTAGTGAAAAAATCACAATATTGAATAAGCCACTTGGGAAGTAGAAGAAGAAATCAGACAGAAGTACCCCCATTTATTTTGATTTTCGGGATGAAAATTTCTTAAGGAGGGGTGAATGTAACGACCGGGAAAATTTTAGGTCTAATCCGGACAGTCCGGTATTTGACCGAAATTCTCTCCGCAACAGAAAGTAGTAGATTTTCAGCTTGATCAAGAAAATGTTATGTAGAAACTTTATTTATGGGGTAAAATTCTCCGAAAAGTGTAAAGTTATAATACGAATATTTTTACAGAGAAAATTCGTAAATATCAGTTATGAATAGTGAAATGTCGGTTAAAACATAGAAATTTTAGCCGGTATATTTTAGTTATGACAAACTGAAATATTTGGTAAGTGACCAAATGACCAGTTAGAAAAAGAGTAGAAATATTATAAGTAAGGAAAATAGCAAAAGTTCTTGAAACAGGATTTTCCCGAGTCAGTTAAAGCAGGAAACTGCTCAAAAACCAGTATCGCGAGGGTATGCATTTTGGGCAATTCTGAAACAATTAAAATGACAATTTCAGAAAAAGAAAGTGACTAATGAGAAACCCAAGAGAATTGGGTTCAACACGAAAAGTTTGACCCAAGGTACTTGACAGTCCAGAAAAGCAATACAGAACCTGTACCGAGTGTGAAATTATCGGTACCGGAAAGAGAATCGTTTTGAAAAACAGAAAGTTAGGCCTCGACGAGAAAAATGTGGAGAACATAGAACCACTTAAGTTAATTGTTAAACTTAATTAGAATTATTAAAATTAAATTATGGGAATTAAAGTAATTTCTTTAATTTAATTTTGAAAGTAATATGAGATATTATTAGAAATATTCATATAATATTCATATTAGTCTTAATATTGGCCTACGTGGGACATTAGAAGCCAAATCCTATCTTTTCCTAAGTGTCGCCAAGAGAAGAGAGAAAAGAGAGAGAAAATCGAGGGGAAATCATGGAATCGCCTGTTTTTACCGAAATTTCTTCCGTTCAGTCCGGTAGAAACATAACCCGAGGCATTTTAGCGGAGAATCTCAACTTTTAGAGGTAAGATTTCGGATTTTTCATGAGAAACTACATGTTTTTTGTTTTTGATGAATAGTAACTTATCTCGAAAAAAATCCGTAAAACTGAAAATCGAAACTAAGCTTTTGTAAGGGACTATGTTAGGAGTTCAACGTGTAAATATTGAAACGATTGAATAAAATTTTTCGGATTAACACTAAAAAATCCGAAAACCCTAGAAAGTGAAGAACATGAGTTTTTGTTTAATTTTATGTTGCAATCTGTGTTGAGGAATATGAATCTTGACTCCAGGTACCGAAATCGGAAGTAGAACGAGTTATTGAAAATTAGGGAAACGATAAAAACAAGGCAAAACTCTGCCAAAATTTCATAAAAATTAATTAGTAAGCAATGAGTTAAGAATTCGACTCTTGAAAATGAATAACAGTTTTAAGGCTTGGAAATGAATAGATTGAGGTTCAGAAACCGAGACACACGAATTTGTGGAATTTGCCTCTTAAGCTAGAAATTCGGCCTAGAGAGGTTCAATTCAGACATTAGTTTGAAATTAGATTTAAGAATCTAAGTATAAAGAATTTCGATTTGGAATAGGAAGTTAATGCCTATTTTCATGAAACAAGTTTTGACACGAGAGCCGAAGCAAGAAGAAAGAACTTCCAGCAAGCAGGGATATTAGCAGATTATCTGTAATTGTAGACATATATGTTTGTCTATACTCGAGTAAACCGTAGTAGACTTAGAATTATGAATTTACTTATATTCCTAAGTCGATGTGATATAAAGTGTTTGGAGGGCCGAGTGCTCTAGATTGCAGAAAGGTGACCTATGGTTACCCTAATGCTAAGCATAAGGTATACATGGAGTATTATGCATTTTCATGTTAGCATGTGCACGTAGAGAAAACGTTGCATCTCATTCAATAAAGTTTTTAACACTTTGAAATGAAAACTTAAAGTTCAGTAAAGTAAGAGACTGACGGGTCGTCAGCCTCCCAAGGGAGGAAATCTCAAAGAGTAGAGATTCTGACTAGACTAGACAGTAAGCAGGGGCCCAGGCCCACAGTAGTAAGATTAGAAAGACATAAAGCAGTTTAAAGCATGTTTCACATGAGCATATTTGCATCATGACTCTTAATGTAATTTTAGTAGTTTATGATGTGTGCATGTTTATACTTGCTGAGCGTTAGCTCATCAGTTTACTCGTGTACAGGTAACAAAGGTAAGCAGCCAGCCATATAGTGGTTTTGCTTGATGGACCGGCGGAGGCAAGGGTGGCGGAATTGTCATGCGTACATGAGAGTGGTCTTTACTAGGCATGCTTAGAAAATAAATTCCGCTGTAGATTAATGTAACATAGAACACTAGTATGTATATTCAGTCTTAAGAAAAAGATATTACAACCATTATCTTGGTAAAGAACAATGGACTGTCGGGAGTGGTCTTTACTAGGCATGCTTAGAAAATAAATTCCGCTGTAGATTAATGTAACATAGAACACTAGTATGTATATTCAGTTTTAAGAAAAAGATATTACAACCATTATCTTGGTAAAGAACAATGGACTGTAATAAGTTAAGACAAGTTTTCGGGAACTAGTTTCATATCCGAATCCTTAAAGTAATAGCAAGATATGTTATTCGTGTAACCACCTAACATGCTAGAAATGTGTTAAGAACCCGAGGGTTAAAGTAACAACATAACATGCTAGAAACATGTTAAGAACCCGAGAGTTAAAGTAAAGAAAGAAAATAAAAGTTACTCATATATAAACGTAATTTAAAGAGACGATAGTCTGGTAATAGTCTGGTAGTAGTATAAGGTTGGCGACCCGCCGCTAGGGCGAGAGGCGTCATAAGGAGTGCGAACACATGTTCCAACAATTAAAGGAACACCTTGGGAAGCCACCCCTACTGTCCAAGCCTACGGATGGAGAAGTGCTGATCCTATATCTAGCGGTCTCTGAACACGCCGTTAGTTCGGTGTTGGTACGTGAAGAGAAAAAGGTGCAGCTGCCAATGTATTATACTAACAAGCGCCCCCTCGACGCTGAGACGAGGTATCTGCAGATGGAAAAGCTCGCCCTCGCGTTAGTGGTGACGTCGAGGAAGCTACGCCACTATTTCCAGGCCCACAGTATTCAGGTTTTGACAAACCATCCTCTCAGGCAGGTATTGCAAAAGCCCGACGCTTCTGGGAGACTCCTTAAGTGGTCCACAGAGCTCAGCCAATTCGACATTGACTACAAGCCACGGATCGCCATCAAGGGCCAAGCCTTGGCCGACTTTATTGCCAAGTTCACAGGATTGCTAGAAGAAGCAAAGGTTGTTGGTGGGCCTCCCAGATGGAAACTCTATGTCCACAGAAGCTCCAATGACAACGGCAGTGGAGCTGGGTTGCTGTTACATACCCTAGAAGGCCATAAGATAACCTCAGCCGTTAGGTTTGAGTTCCCTGCGTCTAACAATGAAGCAGAGTATGAAGCATTGCTAGCCGGACTCCGGTTGGCAGAACACCTAAAAAATCGTGGGCTATAGACATTTTCAGCGATTCGCAGTTAGTCGTGAACTAGGTGAAAGGCCAATATCAAACTAGAGATGAAAAGGTGGCAGCCTACCTTGAGAAGGTTAAAAAGGCCTTAGAAAGATTCTCGGCTTACGACATACAGCAGGTGCCAAGGGTAAAAAATAGCAACGCTGACTCCCTTGCTCGGCTAGCCACCTCAAAAGACGCCGAGCTGTTAAGGCTAGTACCCGTGGAAGTCTTAAAAACTCCTTCCACTGAGGGAAAGCCTGAAGTCCTGTCACTGAGCCACCAGCCGAGCTTGAAGGACCCACTCATCAGGTATTTGCTCGATGGGGAGCTCCCAGAAGACAAATAGCAAGCAAAAAGGTTGAGGTACCAAGCGTCAAGATTCACCATGCATGACGATATTCTTTATCACAAAGGGTTCTCGACGCCCCTGCTCCGGTGTCTTGATGAAGAGGAAGCGAATAGGGTCCTCTCAGAAGTACATGACCGGATATGTGGGAACCACGCAGGGGGGTAATCCCTAGCTTATAAGGTGCTGAGGCAGGGGTATTACTGGCCCAACCTCAAGAAGGAAGCAGCCGAATATGCAAAGAAATGTGAAGGCTGCCAAAGGTGCGCCCCTATCCCTCAGCAACATTCGGAGGATCTAACGTCGATAGTCTCTCCTTGGCCATTTGCTAAATGGGGAATTGATCTCATCGGCCCATTACACAAGACCCCTGGGGGATACAAGTACGCCATTGTAGCTGTCGACTAATTTACGAAGTGGGTTGAGGCCGGGCCACTGAATTATTTAATAAGGAGGTTGGAGGCGGAGCCACTGACAACAATTTCAGAGGAGAAATGTACAAACTTCATATGGAACAACATAGTCTGCCGATTCGGTGTACCACATTCTCTCGTATCAGACAGCGGGAGACAATTTAACAATGATAACACCAACCAGTTCTGTGAATTGATGGGTATCCATAAGAACTTCTCCTCTGTCGTATACCCCCAGTCCAACGGACAGGTCGAGGCAGTCAATAAGATCATCAAAGTTACGCTAAAGAGGCGTCTCGACAGCTAGAAAGGAAAGTGGGCAGATGAGCTACCGAAGGTCCTATGGGCCTACAGGACGACCAGCAGGACGACCACAGGGGAAACCCCATTCTCGATGGTTTATGGGGTGGAAGCAGTCCTTCCAGTCGAGGTATGCATTCCAACTAGCCGAGTGATGCGGTATGAAGAAGATAAGAACGCCGAGCGAATGGGCTTAGAGCTCGACCTTTTGGAAGAGAGGTGCACGGACGCACAGCTAAGGCTCACCGCATACTAAGCCAGAACAGCTAGGTACTACAACAGAAAGGTCAAACATAAGTGGTTTAAAGTAGGAGACCTCGTCTTGCGAGTCGTAACCCCAAATACTAAGCCCAAGAATTCTGGGGCACTGGGCCCAACTTGTGAAGGGCCTTACAGGATAAAGGAGGTCATGGCTAATAGCTCCTATCGACTCGTAGAAATAAATGGTCGAGACATCAAGCACACATGGAATGCAGACCAACTAAAGATCTACTACCAATAACGGCAACAAAGGTCAACCTAAAGGTTACACTTAGAATTTTTGCTCGATTTTCCATTGTATTTTTACAGGCTGAAAAGTCGACGTGTAAACTCAACATAAATAAAAGTCCGACTGAATTTTCTACTCGTTTGAATTTTATCGCTCGACTTGGTTCTACGTGCTTAGAGATCTACTATAAACGTCGACCGATAAGGGAATAGTGTCCTAGAAGCATGAGATGTAATAGGATATTTATTATTTAATTAATAAAAGAGTTTATTCATCATTTTGTGTGCATATATTTATGAATATCAAATGAAAATTTCGTAATTATTTATGTAACCTTAAACATTGTATATAAGTGTTATATACGAGAGGATAATGTTTAAGGATAATAATCAAAAATGTTGTTCATAATGAATTTAATTAAAGTTCATAATCTTTAATTAAAACATTATTAATACATGTCATTCTCATTTAGAATGGAACGGTGCTATCCGCATTGTTAATATGGTGAGATATTAAATGAGTGTATTTCACATAATAAGATTGTGTGGAACAGGGACATAGACACAATATGAATTTCTAATAATTTCTGTTAAGCATAGAAATTCTAATTGAGTCTACCGATGGTCATATATAGAATGATCTTAATCATGAGTTCTTAACAGACTCCTATTTATGGATTTGTGTTTTTTAATTTACTCGGTACGGATTTCGATACCCTGAATCCTATTCCTTGTATTTTGAAGACATGATGAAGTAGGTAGCCGGGAATGTTATTATACAAGATGGAATCCATTCCTTTTTGAGAAAGAAGTAGATAAATAATTCTCTTGAGTGTTGATTCGGTACTTGGATTAGTAAGAGCGTTCTGGTTCATGAATGTGTTTTATAAATCACTATCCATTAGAAAATCAATGGTACTCAAGGATGAAGATATAATTAGATAGGTTAATGGATTCTACCTAACTCTAATTATGAATTATTTATGGAGGATTGATCTATATGCAATGACTATATCAAATAAACACTTCACAGTTTAGAAGTAATTAATGTCTATAATTTCGAGAGTTCAATTCCAAGTTTATAGTGGAGTAACTATTGGAATTAATAGAATTAATTAATTATATTAATTTTATTGGAGCTCGGGATTATAGGTCCATTAGTCCCCGCATCATCCTTGTAATTCTACCAGACACAGGATAAAATGGAAATTTTAGAATTATGGAATTATAAAATTAAATACTCAAAAAATAATTAATTGAGAATTAATTATTATTTAAATAATGTGATTATTTAAATTTGAATTTGAATCATGAACATAATTTAAATTTATCCTTTTAAACTTAGTTGATAAGTTGTTCAATTTAGAATTCAAATTAATTTAAGTTTGACTTAAATTCGAATTTGAATTTGAATTAAAATTGGACTACAGGATAAAGGATGATTTTCTCTTCCTTCCCTATCTGAGATTGGCGCCACACACAGGGTAAAAACCCTAGCATGGCCGGCCACAAGAGATAAGGTAGAGGAGAATTTTTTGTTCAAAATTCAAACAAGAGAGAGAGATTTGATTCCTTCCAGAAGTTGAACTTCTACTCTATAAATAAGATATAATGAAAAATTGCACGTGACAATTTTTTAACCTAACTTAGAGGGGCTGGCCGAATTTCCCATTATAGAGAGAAGGAAAATTTTTTCTCCAAAAAAAAAAAATTCAACATCGTGCATGCGTTGGTGTTTGTGAAAAATTCGAGTGTTTGAATTAACTCATTTTAGTCTCGAGTGTGCCCACACACACGTCTACGTAGATTCAAGGAATTGACGTGGAAGACTTAGGTTTTCTAAACACAAGGCTTTGGAGCAAGGATCATTCGTGGTCAAAGAACTCAAGTTACATCCGAGTCGGCCTCCAGGTATTTTTCCTAATTAAGTTCTTGATATATAAATTAATGTGATTAATTTATTCATGCATAAATTAATATAATCTATAGAGTATCTCAAAAGTTTTATGAAAATTTTTGTTATACTTGATCCGCCACACTTCCGCATCCGAATTCGATTCGGTTACCAACATAAACGTCGACCAATATTGCGTCAAAGAATATCTTCGACGAAGGGGTAGTAAGACCACCTCCTCAAAGTTTGTAAAGATGGTAAAGCCTTGGCTTAACCATACTTAACCAAAAATTCTTATCGGTAAAGCCCTGGCTTAACCATACTTAACCAAAAATTCTTATTCAACCACAGCAGTCATACGCAAAGGGAGCATCTGTATATATAAATAATATATATAGAATTAAATAATAATAATACTTGACCTTATGGCCGTTACAGAACCAAAATATTAATGTCTCGACCTAATGGCGATGCATAAAAAAAAGAAATAAAAGAAGAGTCCTCACGGCGCTGCCTCATCCCCCGGCGCCTGCTCTGCACCCTCTGCATCCGGTGCTACCTCGACCACCTCTACCTCCTCGTCATCAGACTCGTTGAGGAAAGGCAAGTCAACCTCTGGGCGCTTCCTTCGAAAGCGATCGAGAATCTGCTCCCCAGCAGACTTCATCAGATTAAGTTGAAGCTCCTCAAACTCGGTAGAGTCTTGATAGGCATCGAGCCTCTAGGAGAGAAGATCCTCAAAGGCTTCTGAGGATTTAAATTGTTCCACTTGTTCCTCGACGGCGTCCCTAAACGCTTGGGATGATTTAAAAGCCTCCAGACGAGCGTCGATCAAACGACGGAACTCTTCAAAAGCCAGGAACTCCTCGACGGCTTCCTTTCTCTTTCTGTTGGAAGTCGGGAGATGCAAGGCATGCCTCGACCGCCTTGGAGCACCCCTCGTCGAAGTCTTTCTGGAAACTTTCACACTTTGCCTTGTCGACCGCCTTCTCCAGAGACTTGACCTTGGCTTTCTCGGTCTCCAAGTCTGAGGAGAGCTTATCCTGAGCAGTGTGTAGAGCTGAGATCTTTTCCTCCGCGACCCTCGACGGAACGCCATGCCTGTACAGAGTGTCAAACTCCATATAGTTCAGGAGCGTAGCTTCGAGAGCCTGTACCACGAGAAAGAAAGGGCATGGATAAGAAATCACAGGTTAACTATGTGAGAATGGGGGTCGAGAAGTGAGCAAACAAAACCTACCGAGAGTTGGCGGATCACCGCTATGCGATGGTGATCCAGAAGGTCCATCCCTACAAATTTGTCCCAGGAGTCTGCATGAAAGTGCGTATAGATGGCCTGGATGGGAAGGCTGAAGCGAGAGGGGAGGCGAAGAGCCCAGTTTAGGTCTTGGTCAACCACGTCCGGGACGAGGAATTGAGGATCATTGATCTTTGACCCCGGCATCATAAGGGGTCCCTCAGGCGTAGGGGGAACCTCCAGGTTCGCAGCGACCTCGGCTCCCTTTCCTTTGTTCAGGCATCGAGACGCCCAAGAGGACCTCTCGACTGATGAGGGGCCTTATGGCTCCTCCATCCTAGGCCTCTTGGGGGGAGAGCCAAGCTTTCCTCGGATAGAGACCCTAGTGGTGCTCGGGGCGAGGGTGACCTGTGCCTCCGGTTGCCTCGACGACTTGGAAGAGTCCCCTCCTCCTCTCTTCCTCGGCTTTGGTGGGACAATGAACCTCATAGTGGATGGCACGGCTGCACACACAAAAAAAAATGTCAGATCCAAAAGTTAGGTTCAGCTAAGAGATGAGGGGAAGTAAGTTCCAGCTTACCACTAAGAAGATCTGCCGGAGGTTCAACATGCTGGTGCGGAGGGTCGAGGGTAACCACCAAACTGTAGCGTCGACGGTTCTTGGGGGTATTGAGAACGGTAGAGCTTCGGCTGGACTCAGAATGGGACAAAATCTACTCGACCCGTGCTAGGGCAGCTGAAGAAAGCTTCGGTCGATCGCAGACTTCACCTACATAAAAGAGTAAAGCATGTAAGATAGTCGAGAAATGGAGGGATGTCACGAAAACTCAACAGAAAAGAGACCTACAGTATTTGCTGAATACTGTTTGTGTCCCCTGGGGACGCCCGCCGTCGAGCGGGTGAGAATTAAAGTTGCCACCCAGGAAAAAGAACTGGGGCTTCCACCCGTGGCAACTAGAAGTCTTCTTGACCACGACAGGCGGGATTGGAGGTTTGGATTTGGAGTGGGCTCCTAAATAGAAAAACCCCATCTGGCCAGGGGAGGCCCTAAGGGCATAGCAGTACAAAAACTCCTCGACGGTTATGTCAAGGTTCAAATGTTTTCTCCACAAAATAATCATGGAGTTTATTGTCACCCAGCAGTTGGGTGACAGTTGAGCAGGGGAAATCCTGTGAGGCCACAAAGGGCCTTCACAAAAGGATGAAAGGGCAGAGTCTGCCCAAAACTAAGGGAACGCATGTATACGGTCATGTGCTTGGCAGGGGGGTTGGGGGTCAGGATGATCAGGTAAAAATTGCTAGCATCGATCCCCACGTCATTGAACGCCCTCATGGCAACCCGGAGCTTAATCTTCGACAGGTTGACGTCTATTACCATCCCCGAGACGCCACTAGTCGACGCCACCCTATAACGGCGTTCCTCAACAGGGCCAACCCTCAGGCCAGCGTCTTCGTCATCGAGAAGGATCAGCTCGTCCGGCTGAGAGGTCGAGACCGACCCCTCGGCGTACTCTTCCACCTGGCGAAGCAGAGAGTCCGCGCTGTCGTCCGAAGATGTGCTCATCGATGCGGTATCCTTAGGGTCGTCCCTAACCCTGGAAGTGGAGAACTCTCGACCCCTAACCTGTTTGGGCGACATGTTCTGGAAATAAGCAAGAAAGGGCCAAGTTAGAGCCTAATGGTCGAGAGGTCAAAAGCAAAATCTGAAGAGAAAAGTGCGCTTGGATCAAGATGATCCGAGAGCCTGGGACTTCAGTACCAAGTTCACACAACCCAGAAATGGGTCCCAAGCCCATAAATTAGGAAAAACTTATGAGGGTCCTAAAAAAAACACCCCGTAGTGGGTTTAAGAATCCCGACGTGGACCACCAAACCGAAGCAGGTGCTACCATAACAAGACTCAACCCAGACAACATTGCTCAGGTAAGTTCATTTTACTTATGATTATATTGTTCTCTTCGAAGTGTTAGTTTTTGCAGGAATCAAGGTCAACATCGCACTGAGAAGTAAAGGAGAGCCAAAACAACTTACTTGTCCTTGAAGCGTGGTTTGAAAGCCTTAAGGAGGGAGAACTGCGGGCGGGAAATGCATACGGAAGTTGAAGTCGGAGGTGATAATTCCTGGTAAAACAGTACCAAGTTCACACAACCCAGAAATGGGTCCCAAGCCCATAAATTAGGAAAAACTTATGAGGGTCCTAAAAAAAACACCCCGTAGTGGGTTTAAGAATCCCGACGTGGACCACCAAACCGAAGCAGGTGCTACCATAACAAGACTCAACCCAGACAACATTGCTCAGGTAAGTTCATTTTACTTATGATTATATTGATCTCTTCGAAGTGTTAGTTTTTGCAGGAATCAAGGTCAACATCGCACTGAGAAGTAAAGGAGAGCCAAAACAACTTACTTTTTCTTGAAGCGTGGTTTGAAAGCCTTAAGGAGGGAGAACTGCGGACGGGAAATGCATACGGAAGTTGAAGTCGGAGGTGATAATTCCTGGTAAAAACCGAAGCAGGTGCTACCATAACAAGACTCAACCCAGACAACATTGCTCAGGTAAGTTCATTTTACTTATGATTATATTGTTCTCTTCGAAGTGTTAGTTTTTGCAGGAATCAAGGTCAACATCGCACTGAGAAGTAAAGGAGAGCCAAAACAACTTACTTGTCCTTGAAGCGTGGTTTGAAAGCCTTAAGGAGGGAGAACTGCGGGCGGGAAATGCATACGGAAGTTGAAGTCGGAGGTGATAATTCCTGGTAAAAATCCGGCAGAGTAACAACGTTCTAAAAAATGGATAACCGAAGAGCTGTGTCAAGGAGCATATATATACACCCGAGGAAGGAAGCCCAGGAGCCTCAGAGAAACCCAAACGACCCCAGATCTCGACCGTCGAATTCAAACCGACCCCATCTAATGGTGACTCTGAAGAGACGTGATCTAACGGCTGGGGTGAGAGTGGGAGAAATGAATCTGATCGGACGGCTGCGGCTTCCCCCTCGACTGCCACGTGTCACCAGGGTACAAGGGACGTGACCGTTGACACGAATGACAAGACTGCTCTGCTGCCTGAGAAACTTACTGTAATGATGGCACTATACCTGCAAGCGGCTGCCATAGGCTGCAAGAGAGAAGTTGCCACGTGGACCTATTGACGTTGTATAGCCTGGAACATCACAACGTGATATCCCAGTCTAGGGGGTAATTATTACACCACGGTCGAGAAATTGACCACTCCTTTAGACGATAAGCGCCGAGGCCTCCATGACAAGGATCGGTCGCTGGCGTCGAGGGATTAGCTGTAGCTAAGGTGCCCTTCATACGTCGAGAGTTCATGCGGGACGGCACGCATCGAGGGCCCCGATGGTGTGGCAAAGCTCACGACGTCGAGGAGGCGGCCCTGTCCAATCCAGAAGATAGTCCTGTCAACTCAAGGAAAGACATATTGTATCAACTACTACTGCTGAAGTCAAGAAATCAGGTAGCTGGTAAGAGTTGTTCGCCTGACTTAGGCAGTAATCATGGAAATACAACTGCCAAATCTCAGAATTAAGGGATTGATGATGATCTCCTCGGGAAATGCAGAGGGGGTCTCTCATGTGTACAAGGCCTATAAATAGAGCCATAGGAATTCATTAAGTTTTTTACGCACACTACTATACTACTCTAGAAAGAGCTTGTAATCACAAAGTATTAGTGTATTCACAAGTGGATTAGGTAAAGAATTTTAGCGAAACCACTATAAACTTGCGTCTTCTTTATCTTATATTCCATCATTAACCTCTAATCAACACGTGAAAGATTATTGGTTAATTCCTTGTTGACTGAAAACAACCGTCAACAACCTACAACACTACCTTTGTAAATTTCAAAACCTTTTGATGGTATCAAAACTATTCCTGGCAAATTGTTGAATATATATATATATATAT